>NC_137888.1:113527067-113791228 GCF_963455335.1 Martes martes
ATTTCAGAAAGAAGCAATGGAGCAGTTAACTGTAAAATGCAAGGGAGAGGGGTTAGCGAAAGCTGCAACGTGAAAAAAAATGTCCACTGTGGGAGGGGGACTATAAAATCAGCAAACAAAAGACTGACAATCCAATAAAAATTAATGGAGGATATGAATACAGTTCACAGTGAAAAAATACAAACAGCTTAGGACATGAGCAAGTGCTCCAGTCATAATGGAAAACATGCTGTTAAAGTTATGGGATTCTATTTTCACTTATATTGGCAAAGATAAGGAAAACCAACACTCATCTACTATTGGAAGGAGTGTAAATTAGTATTCCTTGTTTAAGAGGCATTTTGACCACATCTTCTACAATAATATATCTAGTTTGTAATTATAATTTCAAGTATAGAAATTTTATATCTCCATAGAAGTCATATATATGTAGACATATATACCTGTTATATACATAACTACATGTAATATAAATTATGCATACTCATAATTTATATATATTTATAAACACACATATATATGGAGGTGTGGACAGGTATATGTGCAAGAATTGTCATTATTTTAATAGCAAAAAACCAGAAACGATCTAAATATCCAACAACATAACTGGTTTAAAAATTATGGTACATCTAGAGAAAATACATTTGTGCAGATTTGGAATGATATTTAAGATATATTAGGTGAAAAATGCAAGTGCAGAACAGTGTACATAGTGTATTTCCATTTGTGTGAAACAAATTAGTGTACATGTGTTTAGTACTGCTAAACATTGTAGAACATTTGGACCCAGTGGATGCCTTCAGAAAGGGGATCTAGATACTGGGAGAACCAAGGTCAGGGGGATATTTATTTTTTATTTACACTGTATTGTTCTATTTGAGTCTTTTAAAAATTATGTCCATGTATTACTCCTTCTACTAAGAAAAAAATAACTAGTTTAAAAAAGTAATTTAAAAAAAAATTTTAAAACTACCTATGGTCTTAGGATTGTAGTGATGACCTTAACAAAAGTTTTTTTAATGGAGTCACAAAAGTGAAAATCAGGTCAGTATAGCGAAAAGTGAGAGGGAGATGAGTAAATCATGAGAGCATGCATAAAGAAGTTTTCCTATAAAAGGAAGAAGAGAGGCTGAGTAGTAGCTAAATGTAGAAGATTTATCAAGAGAAGGGATTGTTACTTCCCTTGAGCATGTTTAATGCTGATAGAAAGGCCCTTGGGGGAGTGATTGAGGAGGTCATTCAGTGACCACATAAGTACCCTGAGCAGATGGAAAAGGATGCTATTGCAAGCACAGGCAGAGGGCCCTTTCTCCTCTGTAATAAGAGGAAAGGGCAGAAGGGAGGCAGAGACAGGGTCATTTGGGAGTTGGTGGGTGGGGAGTTGAGAAAATTCCTATCTTATAGTTTCTATCTTCTTTGTGGAACAAGATGGGAGATTATCTGCTGAATTAGAGGAGTGGAATAAGAGCAATTGGGCATCTCATAAAAAGTGAGGAGAGATTGGTTTGAAACCTTAATTTTGAGAATGGGAGACTGTGATCAACCAATCTCTTCTACATGACTTTTTCCCAAAAGCACTTAGACCCCCTGATGTGGGCATAAAGAAAGCCAAGTGTTGGACTCAGGCTTTAACAAGTAAGTACCAACCAAACAAAATGGGCAAAAGAGTCATTATTAAATAGATTCTTCTACCTTCCACCCTCTCCCACCATCTTCAGGATCTAACAGTGTTCTCTGCATATATTTTTTTCACTTATTCACAATTCATAGAATTTGTATCTTCTGGCTGATCAGCCTGAGTAAACTAAAGAGGCGAAAACATAACTTGGAAGGTTAGGAATTGGGATGTGAGAGAAGGAAAAGGAATAACATTATTCGTCATAAATACTTGCGTTAGATATTCACAAACCTGGTCTCATTTATTGTAGAGTCAGCAATGACTATTTCTTGATTCTTCTTTCTAACAAAATTTCAATAAAGTTCCTACTGATCCCTTTCTGTGGCCACAAGATTGGTGGAAAAAACTCACCTCTCTGAGATCATAGACCGTCAAAGCTATGGACATGATGGACATAATTATGATGGCAAAAGCATATTCCTTATAGTCTTCACTAAACCACAAACAGACACTGAAGAGTTGAAATATGTAAAATGGATTTAAAACCTGTTGGCAGGAAAACAGAAGACAAAGGGAATAGTCTTCACATTAGCTATTCATTGACTTGTTTGCTTTCATAAATCACCCTATACAATATTCTCATTCTTATTATATTTATTCAGCAATTGTCATATGCCAGGCACTGCACTAAGCAACTTTACCTGAATTTTCTCTTTTAATTTCCATAATTACCTTGTTACCCAGAAGCTATTACTTATCACCATTAAAAAGACGGAGAAGCTGAGTCTCAGACCTTGACAAACTTGCTCAAGGTCATGCAGCTGCAATAGCCGAAGATTAGGACTTGAACCTAGGCAATCTGGCCCTGGAGCACTTACTTTAAATCACTGTTAACCTTATCATTTACAAAGTAGTGTCTCATGGATCCTCATACTGACCATTGCAAGGGTGTCGGGTGTGAATATTACCAGGTCCTGTTTACATGTACTGGCCATAAGAAGGCTGAAGTTAAGACTCCAGGTTTACAAAGTTAAAATGTTCTCAAGTCTGTTGTTCTTTCTTATGACACACCATCTATGATCTTCAAAGCCATCAAAATACCTTAGATTAATGGCTAAGTTGAAGACCACAATTGCTCAGTAGTAAAAAGCCAAGCTGAAAGTGGGAAACTGTCACTGAATATCTAGAACACCGTGGAGAAAGGAGATGCTAACTCCAATAGTCATTAGCCTGTTTTGGCTTAAGACCTTTGTGCCCTTACTCCAATACTCTCTAGTTGATTTCCATTTGTTTAGGATGGTAATATTTTTCCCTGAGTCTGGTTAGGGAAGGAACACACAGAAACATTTCCTTTCAGTTTCTTCTGCTTCCTTCTTTTCCTGAAAGAAAACTTGCTAGAAATATTCATAAAATACCTTGAATTTAGTATGTTTTTTATAAAGGAAGTAGTGAAGTGCAGGAAAAGAACTAGAGTACAGCTGTATGGTTATAGTTTTATAATAATCATGGCTAAATGAAAAATAAGCCCAGTAGTAGAGTCAAAAAGGAAAAATTCAACTCATTAAATGATGTTCAAGTCCTTTTTTCCCTCCCCTACACACACTGAGATGAAGAAAACTAGTAAGTCCAAGCAGATATTTTTCTTCTTATAATTTTAGATGTTGAGGAAATTGTATATTGTTGCTCATAAGAAAAGTTCTGAGTTTTTTAAATTTTTAATTATTATTTCAGTTTCACAAATTTGAGACAGACTAAGAAACATAGGTTTAAAAAGGAAAGAAGGAGAAGAAATGTATGTTTATCCCTTTATAAAAGGATAAGTGGATACATCAGCATCATATCTTATACTGTATCAGGCAACATGTACAAAAGATGGTCCCCAAGAAAAAGAGTAGAAGAGAGATAGGAAGAAACTATACTTTGTACTTTTTTAAATATCCCAAATTACAGTTATGTATTGACAACTAGCATTCTTGATCTTTTAACTAGAACTGAACTCCTTTATTCTCTAGCCAGGACAAAGAGAAAGTACTGATTACCTCCTTAATGAGTAGTTTCCAAATTGGTGTGATTTCAACATCAATAGTATTAGGCCCACATATTAACCTCCTATAGAGAAAGATCATAGATTAGATTAGTTAGTTATTAATAATAAAAATGAAACCCACTTTTTATTTGTTCACAAAAAGTTCTTTTCACTCTCTCACAACCAACAAACCCACCCCCCCCTTGTTACATAATGTCCCCATCCTTTTCAAAATAACTGAGGAAGTGGAGAGTTCCCAAGGCCAAAAACAATAAACTTGATCTTTTCGCATCTGTTGAATTGACTCTTCCTCGGGTCTAAATATTTCCCTGATGGCAATTTGGGGATTTAATTTAGCCATTGCCTCATTAAAGTAGTTTCAAGATTGGCACTCTCTCAACTCTGTCCCCAACTTTGGCTCTGTGGATGTGGGATGGAGGGATAATTACAAGAAAATCGTTTTACCTTCCTACACCTGTTCAGCTCTGGGAAGATGCAGAATTTGTTTTAAGAAAAGATGGGGACATTGGGCTGCAGGCAAGATAGCAGAGGAGTAGGAGACCTAAATATCATCAGGTCCCAGGAGTTCAGCTAGATAGTTATCAAACCATTCTGAACACCTACAAACTCAACAGGAGATTGAAGAGAAGAAGAGCAGGAATTCTAGGAACAGAAAATTGACCACTTTCTGGAAAGTAGGATGTGTGGAGAAGTGAATCCAAAACAACATACAGGAAGATAGACCACGGGGGGAGGGGTCGGCTCCTGGGAAGTGAGAGAGCAGCGGAGCACAAAATCGGAACTTTTAGAAGTCTGCTCCACTGAAGGACATCCCTCCAGAAGCTCAGCAGGGGGTGGAGCCCTTGTGGGGACAATGTGGTCTCAGAACCCTTAGGGTCACAGAGAGACTGGGGGTGCCTGAGTGTGGCAGAGCCTCCAGGTATCGGAGCAGGGAAGCCAGCTGCAGAGAGGGAGATGAAGAGAGGTCTCTCAGCTGGAGGTTACCTTAAACTGTGATCCAAGGCACAGTCGGGCCACTGCTCTTCAAGCAGGGATCCCACAAGTGGCAGATCTGGAGAGAACCCCTCCTTCCTCCTCTGAGAGGAGCAGTGCAGGAGAACACTGCAGGAATCTGCTGGGTTTGGAGACTCCAAACGGGGTTGTGCACCATGCATAGAAATGCTCAGTCACAGGTCGGGTGAGTACGGAGCACAGCCAGGGATCAAGGAGAGGGAGTGATTGACTGCTTTTCTCTGAGGGCGCACTGAGGAGTGGGGCCCTGAGCTCTCTGCTCCTCTGGGCTGGAGATTGGGAGGCTGACATTTTCATTCCCATCCTTCAAAGCTCTATGGAAAGCATTCAGGAAACAAAAGCTACTGAGAGGGGCACCAGGGTGGCTCAGTGGGTTAAGCTTCTGCCTTCAGCTCAGGTCATGATCCCAGGGTCCTGGGATTGAGCCCCGCATCAGGCTCTCTGCTCAGCGAGGAGACTGCTTCCCTCTCTGTCTCTGCCTGCCTCTCTGCCTACTTGTGATCTTTTGCTCTGTCAAATAAATAAATAAAATATTAAAAAAAAAAAAAAAGCTACCGAGAGTGAACTGAAGGAACAGATTGCTTAGCCTGGCCCCTGGCAAGGGCAGTGCAATTCTGCCTCGGGCAAAGACATTTGAGAATCACTACAACAGGCCCCTCCCCCAGAAGATCAACAAGAACATCCAGCCAAGACCAAGTTCACTAATCAATGAGAACTGCAGAATTCCAGAGCTAGGGAAAAGCAACACATAGAATTCATGGATTTTTTCCCCATGATTCTTTAGTCTTTCAAAGTTAATTTTTTTTAAGATTTTATTTATTTATTTGACAGAGAGAGATCACAAGTAGGCAGAGAGGCAGGCAGAGAGAGAGGGGGAAGCAGGCTCCCCGCCGAGCAGAGAGCCTGACGTGGGGCTCGATCCCAGGACCCGGGGATCACGACCCGAGCCGAAAGCAGAGGCCCCAACCCACTGAGCCACCCAGATGCCCCCAAAGTTAAATTTTTAAAAATTTTTTTCTTATTCTGTTTTTTGAATTTTTCTCTTTCTTATTTTTATGTTTTTTAACTATTTTATCTTATCAATACCTTTTAAAAATCTTTTTAAATTTTCATTGTTATAGTCATATTTTATCCCTTCATTGTATTTAACCTTATTTTTTGTACACATTTAAGATTTTTTTTTCTTTAAAATTTTGGGATACAGTTTCTTCTAATAGATCAATATATACCCTAAATCTAGCACATGGCTTTGTTCTAGTCTCCATTCTGATCACATTCTTTCCTCTTTTTTCTTTTTTTCTTTTAACCAACTTCTTATCAGCTCCTTTTTTAAAATCCTTTTTAATTTTCATCTTTACAGTCATATTCCATCCCTTCATTGTGTTTATCTTATTTTTGTATATAGATAAGTTTTTCTTTCTTTAAAATTTTGGGAGGTAGTTTCTTCTAAGAGACCAAAATATACCCAAAATCAAGTGTGTGGCTCTATTCTATTCACCAGTCCAATATACATACATATATATTTTTCTTTTTTTCGCCCTTTCTTCTCCCCACAGTTTTGGGTCACTTCTGATTTGGTTAGTGTATATTTTCCTGGGGTCATTGCTACCTTATTAGCATTTTGTTTTCTCATTCATCTGTTCTTATCTGGATAAAATGACAAGGTGGAAAAACTCACCACCAAAAAAAAAAAAAAAAAAAAAAGAACAAGAGGGAAGTACCAATGGCTAGGAACCTAATCAATACAGACATTAGTAATATGTCAGAACTAGAGTTAAGAATGATGATTATCAAAGTGCTAGCTGGGCATGAAAGAAGCATGGAAGATATTAGAGAATCCCTTTCTGGAGAAATAAAAACCTTTTCTGGAGAAATAAAAGAACTAAAACCTAACCAAGTTGAAATTTTTTAAAGAAGCTATTAATGAGGTGCTATAAAAAATGGAGGCTCTTACTGCTAGGATAAATGAGGTAGAAGAGAGAATTAGTGAAATAGAAGACCAAATAATAGAGAATAAGGAAGCTGAGCAAAAGAGAGACAAACAACCACTGGACCATAAGAGAAGAATTCAAGAGATAAGTGAAACCATTAGACAAAACAATATTAGAATAATTGGGATTCCAGAAGAAGAAGAAGAAAGAGAGAGGGGGGCAGAAAGTATATTGGAGCAAATTATAGCAGAGAATTTCCCTAATTTGGTGATGGGAACAAGCATCAGAGTCCAGGAGGCACAGAGAATGCCCCCTCAAAATCCATAAAAATATGTCCACACCCCATCATCTAATAGTGAAACTTACAAGTCTCAGTGACAAAGAGAAAATCCTGAAAGCAGCTCAGGACAAGAGGTCTATAACATACAGTGGTGAAATTATTAGACTGGCAGCAGACCTATCCACAGAGACCTGGCAGGCCAGAAAGGACTGGCATGATATAATCAGAGCACTAAATGAGAAAAATATGCAGCCAAGAATACTATATCCAGCTAAGCTATCATTGAAAATAAAGGAGAGATAAAAAGCTTTCAGGACAAACAAAAATTAAAAGAATTTGCAAACACCAAACCAGCCCTACAGGAAATATTGAAAGGCATCCTCTAAGCAAAAAGAGAGCCTAAAAGTAACAAGCCAGAAAGGAACAGAGACAATATACAGTAAGAGTCACCTTACAGGCAATACAATGGCACTAAATTCATATCTTTTAATAGTTACCCTGAATGTAAATGAGCTAAATGCCCCAATCAAAAGACACAGGGTATCAGAATGGATAAAAAACAAGACCCATCAATATTCAATCTACAAGAAACTCATTTTAGTCCCAAAGACACCTCCAGATTTAAAGTGAGGGGGTGGAAAACAATTTACCATGCTAATGGACATCAAAAGAAAGGTGGGGTGGCAATCCTTATATCAGATAAATTATATTTTAAGCCAAAGACTATAATAAGAGATGAGGAAGGACACTATATCATACTTAAAAGGTCTGTCCAACAAGAAGATCTAATAATTTTAAATACCTATGCCCCTAACATGGGAGCAGCCAACTATATAAACCAATTAATAACAAAATCAAAGAAACACATTGACAATAATACAATAATAGTAGGGGACTTTAACACCCCCATCACTGAAATGGACAGATCATCTAAGCAAAAGATCAACAAGGAAATAAAAGCTTTAAATGACACACTGGACAAGATGGACATCACAGATATATTTAGAACATTCCATCCCAAAACAACAGAATACACATTCTTCTCTAGTACACATGGAACTTCTCCAGAATAGACCATATCCTGGGTCACAAATCAGGTCTCAACCATTACCAAAAGATTGGGATCATTTCCTGCATATTGTCAGACCACAATGCTTTGAAACTAGAACTCAATCACAAGAGGAAAGTTGGAAAGAACTCAAATACATGGAGGCTAAAGAACATCTTACTAAAGAATGGGTCAACCAGGAAATTAAAGGAGCATTTTTAAAATTCATAGGAACAAATGAAAATGAAAGCACAACTATTCAAAATCTTTGGGACACAGCAAAGGCAGTCCTGAAAGGAAAGTATATAGCGATACAAGCCTTTCTCAAGAAACAAGAAAGGTCTCAAGTACACAACCTAACCCTACACCTAAAGGTGCTGGAGAAAGAACAACAAAGAAAGCCTAAACCCAGCAGAAGAATAGAAATAATAAAGATCAGAGCAGAAACCAATGAAATAGAAACCAAAAGAACAGTAGAAAAAATCAACAAAACTAGGAGCTGGTTCTTTGAAAGAATTAATAAGAGTGATAAACCTCTGGCCACACTTATCAAAAAGAAAAGAGAAAGGACCCAAATTAATAAAACCATAAATGAAAGAGGAGAGATCACAACCAACACCAAAGAAATACAAACAATTATAAGAATATATTATAAGCAACTATACACCAGCAAATTTGACAATCTGGAAGAAATGGATGCATTCCTAGAGACATATAAACTACCAAAACTGAACCAGGAAGAAGTATAAAACCTGAACAGACCCATAAACAGTAAGGAGATTGAAGCAATCATTAAAAATCTCCCAGTGAACAAGAGCCCAGGGCCAGAGGGCTTCCAGGGGAATTCTACCAAACATTTAAAGAAGAATTAATACCTGTTCTCCTGAAACTGTTCCGAAAAATAGAAATGGAAGGAAAACTTCTAAACTCCTTTTATTTTTTTTTAAGAATTTATTTATTTATTTGACAGAGATCACAAGTAGGCAGAGAGGCAGGCAGAGAGAGAGGTGGGGAAGCAGGCTCCCTGCTGAGCAGAGAGCCCGATGTGGTGCTTGATCCCAGGACCCTGAGATCATGACCTGAGCTGAAGGAAGATGCTTATCCAACTGAATCACCCAGGTGCCCCCAGATTCTGAATTTCTAACAAGTTTCTAGGTGATGCTGATGGCAAGGCTCTAGGTCCCTCCAATTACTAAGAAACGGGGTGGAGGAGAATGTAAGAATCATAGAAACTTAGAACCAGCAAGAACTTTATAGAATCCTCCTCGTTAATAATTAAGCAACCAAATCCAGAGATGAGAGGTTACCCGCTCAAAACCACACAGTGAGATTTTGAGAGATTCTAAACATTCCACACTGTGCCCTTCCTCTTCTTCTTTCACCTCCCATCTGTGTGACCTTGCTTGGGCCATCATACCTCTGTGAGCCTCAGATTTCTCATGTTTTACACTGGGAGGATAAGGACATTTGTTCTACCTCCCCCACAAGGTTGCTCTAATGAAGTGAAATAATATATGTGCATGCATTTAATTTAACCATACTGTATAGAGCATTACAAGGTTTTCTGATATTGACCAGCTAAGATAACTATGCACTGGGCTCTCTATTTGCTAATGGTAACTGTCCTTTGGAGCTGATGTAGATAACAGGAGGCATGGTACCTAATCTCTTGTTCTTCTTTTGTTAGACCTGATCCAAATTTTAGATGTATCTTGGCAGAACTGAGCCAGTCTTCCAAACAACTGAAATAACAATAATGAGAAAAACATATTTAGAAATAATATTTTTGAGATAAATTTCTCTCTTTTGAATGAAACTGCCAAAACAACTTACCCAATTTTCTGGAACTGTCCTTCTAAGTTGTTCCAAACATATCTTATTTTCTGCACTTTTATGCATCTCACCTGCAAAAGAAAAGTACTAAGAAAGTCTCTAGTTTAAGGATTTGTAAATACATTGCAGTTCAGTAGCTAAAGAAGCATCTGGGGAAGAAGCAAGGATAGAGCCCTAATATAATTCAAATGATCCTTTCCTAACTTACGTCAACCTTCCCTAATAACACAAATGGCCTTCTTTATTAGAAGTTATCATTCAGTCAGTGTGTATCATGGGTCTACTATATGGATAAGCATGTGACTAAAACTTAGTCTCTGCATTCCACTATTTGATAACCCAACAAGGGAAGAAAATGTTACAAATGAGAAAACTGGGGACACCTGGGTGGTGCAGACGGTTAAGTGGCCGATTCTTGGTTTTGGCTCAGTGCGTGATTTCAGGGCCCCGATCTCAGGATTATGAGGTGGTGGAGTCCCAGGTAGAGCTCTGCACTGAGCTTGGAGTCTACTTGAGATTCTCTTTTCCTCTCCCTCTGACCCTCCTTCTTCTGCTCATACATTCCCTCTTTCTCTCTCTTTCTCTTCCTCAAATAAATAAATAAAAATCAATCTCAAAAAAACAGAGAGAGAAAACTATACCATACAGTCAAACATATACATGTCAAAGAAATAAAAATACAATAAAGTAAAATTTGTAGTACTGAAATGTAGAAATACAGAGAGGACAGATGTCTGAAGTCATCATGGAGGAGATGACGTCTGAGTTGCAGCCCTGAAGGGTTAGAAGACTTTTGCTCAGATGAGAAGGAAAGAGGGCATTTCAAAGAGATTATGCACAAGTTAGTCATGGGGAGGGACAAATGAGTGGGCCCATTTGACTAGGACTGGAGAATGAGTCTAGAAAGGTAAAGATAAATAAATAAAGAGCGTACAGCCTTAAATGCTAGGGTGAGGTATCTAGGGCATTTTCTTGTAGGCAATGGACTTTCAGAGAGAACTACAGAGGAGACAATGACAAAGATTAGACAGAGAGCAGTTTCTAGAAGACAGTGAGCAGGCTATTGCAAGAAAATGTGCTCCAGGAAGTCAGGGTCTAAGGGTGTGGGCAGTAAGAAGGGAAAGTAAGGTTCATGCTGATGGCAATTAGGCATTCTTGTTTCTGAATTTCTTTAAGCAACTTTATATGCACATCTGAATCTCTGTCACCTGGTGATGTAACTGATGCAACTGAGCACAAAGTGAGACTGTCATACGGTTATGGAGCCATGCTTATAACTTCATTTTGCCCACTGGAAGTAACTAGCAAGCTTTGAAAAATACTAATGTCAGGTTCCAACCCCAGGTGATTCCTATTTCATTTGTCTGGGTTGCAACCTGGCCATAAATATTCTTAAATTTTCTTCAGATAGTTCTAATGTACAAAGTCGAGAAACGGTGTTCTTCCTTTTACAGCTTCTCTGATAATTGTGTCCTTGAGAAATTCAAGTAAATTTTTCTACATGAATCAATTGAGGCAATTGGGCCAATTAGCCACCGCAGCTCTTCTGAGTATGTTCTATACCCATGAATAGGATAGTCCATATAAAGGTTAGATAAATTCTAGAAGTGGGTAGAGCATATAGCTGAAATATAATAAGGGTTCAACACATTTTTTTTTTTGTAAATAAGTGAATGAATGCTTTGTACAACAACATGACAACTAGAAATAGAGGTTAAATCCCTAAGCTCCAACACCTAGGTTACACTAAATGAATCTCAACACCATTCAATAAATTCATGTGTGTACACATGGATGTGCGCGCACACACACACACACACACATTCGTAGTTACCCAGTAAGAGTGTTAAATGCTGTATGTTTTATTTTACAGAATGGACTTATTTCAGCAAGATTGGTTGCAAAATAATTTTAAAAAATAAATCCTAGTGGCGCCTGGGTGGCTCAGTGGGTTAAAGCCTCTGCCTTCGGCTCGGGTCGTGTTCCCGGGGTCCTGGGATCAAGCCCCACATCGGGCTCTCTATTCAGCAGGGACCCTGCTTCCTCCTCTCTTTCTCTCTGCCTGCCTCTCTGACTACTTGTGATCTCTATCTGTCAAATAAATTATAAAATCTTAAAAAAAATTTTTAAAAATCCCATTTTCCAATTGATATTCAATCTATAAAGTTAGAGTGCACTGCCACTGGAAGGGATTCTTCCTTCACAAGCTTCAGGATAGAGTAAGGAAAAAGTGCGTGAAGGCAGTCAGGGCCCACGTTGGGACTTCACGCTTCCTGCCTCACACCTGCCATTCTTGTTCAGTCCCTGTAATTCTGTAAGCAGAGCTGGACTGTACTCATAGCTACTGTCTGTTGAGGACTTGGGGGCCTTTCACACATTCTCTTTAGTCTTGTTCATCATCCTCTGGCACAACAGGCATTAATTTCACCTTTACTCCACCTTTCATCCCTGAAGTTCATTTTGATTAAATCATTTGCCCAAGAACACACCTATTAAGAAGCCAGGGTCAAATTTGAACTCAAACCCATCTGGCTCCAAAGTCCAGTCTCTCAAAGGATATAATGTTCAAACAAGTCTCAGAAGAAGATCTGAAAAATCCCATCACTGTCAAGATTCAAGCTGAAGAAAGTGAGGGTTGCCTCCTTTATTAATTCCCTAGGTTCAAAATTCTGAGTTAGGACATGTTTAAAGGGCATGCTATGGGAGAATGTGAGGGCCCTGCTCCATTAGGGAGCCTAAATCCACACTGAGATTGAGAAGCTAATAAAATATAAGGGACACAGAACATTAACAGGTGAAGGCAGCAATAACGGAGAATAAAGAGGTTACTGGTAAATTTTACCTCAGGCCAGAAAATAGAAAGCTCCATTATCTCCTGATAATTTCTTTAGTCCATTCCTCACAGAGTGAGAAGAATGATCCCATCAAAGACCTTTCAAATATCTTTAACATTCCCCTAGCAGGAGTCATCTCTGCCTGGAGTCTCTCTGCTTCCTTTATCCCCTTCAGAGGCTCTGGACGCAAGTAAGAGGATGTGAAGTACAATATTTGCATGGGGTGGAGTTTATTTGCCCATTTCCTGGAACTTTAGACCAGGAAATAGTAATTAGGACATCAGGGGTATGCGGTGGGGTGATTGTCATCTTTCTGCTCAGAACCAGGAACCTTGCCTCTCCCCAGGCTTCCTGCTCCTCATTTCTTGTTGGAACACGTTATGAGAGCATCCTGTTTAACAGGTTAAGCACTGGGTTCTCCTTTTGCCTGTGATCCCGCAATGATCCTTAGAGTCTCCTCTCAGCCTGCATTTGCAAGCCTGACAGAGCTCTCTTGCTGCAGTTCTCCAAACTCTCCCTGCAGGGCCTGAATGGTTGTCCTGTCCGTACTGTTGCTCTTCTCACTGTCACCATCAGTAGTGTCATGGCTGAGCCTGTGGAACCTCCTTCACTTTCAGTGAAAGTTTCTGTCCTTTATGATGTAGCTCAGGACAGCTCACAAATCACCTTAACGTCCACCTTCTCATCTTAAGTTTCAACGGCCTGAGAAACAGGCATAGGAGTTATTGCTCTCGTTTTACAAGTAAGAAACTCAAAGCTCAGAGAGGCAGTAATTAGCCGAACTCTCTAAGCCATATGTGGTAAATGAAGATATCAAGCCTGGGGCCAGGGCTTTCCATTTTAAGACCTCTGCCCCTTCTTTACATTTTGATTATTTAAGCATTTCTTCATCTTGTTGTCCACTTATTTGTTTGATGCGATTAGAAAAGGTGGAGGTCAATAACAATCTCAGGTACATAAAATTGATTTGGGATGCCTACGTACCCAGGTGAATAACCACCTGTTAGTTGAAGGTGTTAGTTGAAGGTGTTTGACCTCTTTTGTTTTTGTTTTTTTAGGCAATTAAGAAAATTGGATGATAACAATTGACAATAGAGAAACTGCTCAGCAATTGACTTTTATTATTTTTAAAAATTGACCTTGAGCTCATAAAACTAAACAGCTGTCTACACATATAAAAATTTAAAAGAAAACAGTTGTCTTATAAAATATGCCTTTATTATGAATGTTAGCTACTCATAATCCAAGTAGTATTAATTTAATATGGAGAACAGGGAGTAACCAAATACATTTTTGAAAGAACTCAAAATAAGGTCATTTTTGAAGACATAAGAAAAGACCCTAGGATGTTTCTGGGTGATTACCTTTAAGAGAAACCCTGTTTCATACGTTATCATACAAGGTCTGATGGTATTAAGAGCTAATGTGTACTGAGCATCTACTGTGCACCTGGCACCTTGTTATTCTTTGTATTCCTTAACTTATTGAATGTCATCAATGAACAGTAGAGGTAGGGATTATCATCATCATTCCATACATGAGGAAACAGGTTCAACAGAGCTTAGTAACAGATCCAAGGCTGTACAGTTTAGAAAGATGAAGCTGAGATTTGAACTCAGCTCTGTCTACCTCCAAAGTGCATGTTCTTTATAAAGTTCTATGCATACTGTAGAGGATTGGCACAGTGGAGGATCTAAACTTATATTTCAGGGGAGAAAGATTACATTTCTTTAGCATCAGCAGTTACCATAGTTTACTTACCTTTAGTTCTGGCTTTCTGATGGCTCTATTTATGATGTACTCCTCATCTGTAATGAGAGGGTGGTCAGGAGTGACACCTAACTCGCTGTTTAATGATGACAGGTGGATCCACATTACCTTTTTCCATGAGTAAGTTTGGAATTCATCCTGAGGAAATAGACACCAAAACCCCCATGAAGATGAGAGAAGTCATCAGGCTAAAATTCAACATAGGAAACATCATTTTAATATAATCCTGCAAGTTTATGGTGTTAATAAACATTCTACACAAAATTACATGCCCTTGAATACTAGTAGATATAAAGCCTTGAAGGAAAAAGCCTGTTATCATTTATTGGGGAATCTGGATGTGGATATGAGGCAATGCCCTATATAACAAAAGTCAAGGGTAGGGAGATAGATTCCCAGAAAAGAGCTAGTTTTCCCTCTTACCCTTCAATCTGTGAGACCACAGCCAGATGCAAAATTTCAAAGAAGAAAAAAAAAAGGCAAAAAGCAAGCACTCTAAAGGGCTTCTGCAGGTTTCTGAGGATGGGGAAACCAGATCAATCAAAGCATCCCAGGACTTCCAGACCTAACTTTGATTCTACCTCTTCCAGGACAGCCCCTGTAACACCATTTGGGGGTGGGGGACTATCACTATCCTCGTTCCCAAAGATCCTAACTGCCCTCTCTTGTGCTCCTAATCACTTTCTTTTTTTTTTTTAATTATTGTTATTATGTTCAGTTAACCACTGTATAGTACGTCATTAGTTTTTGATGTAGTGTTCAAGGATTCATTAGTTGTGTACAACACCCAGTGCTCATTACAACATGTGCCCTCCTTAATACCCAGCACATGATTACCCTATCCCCCCAACTCCCTCCTTTCTGAAAGCCTCAGTTTGCTTCCCAGAGTCCAGGGTCTCCAATGGTTTGTCTCCAGCACTGATTTCTTCCCATTAAGTTTTCCCTCCCTTCCCCTGTGGCCCTCTGTGCTATTCCTTATGTTCCACATATGAGTGAAACCATATGATAATTGTCTTTCTCTGCTTGACTTATGGCACTTAGCATAACCCCCTCCAGTTCCATCTTAATCAGTATTTGCTTTGTATTCTCTTAGTTCACCTAGACCATCTGGAAGGTAGAAAACATGTTTTATTGTCCCTTATATCCCTGCCCATGTGGAGAACTGTGACCTGCCCAGTGAAAGTGAATGAAGGGATGTTCGTCCGTGACTGAATGCATGGATTGAAGGCGCCCAAAGGTAACTGTCAAAAGGTTAGCACAGGTAGGATTCAGGAAGGGACCTTCCTTCATGATCTTAACTGAAACCTCTTCCTTTGAAGTTCACTGATGACTTTATCACAGAATAAAACTAGAATGAGTAGCACTGGATTGAGTAACAGGTTCTACAATGGTACCTCAGAGACAGACACAGTAATAACTGTGGTTATTATCTGGAATGAGCAAATTTTTTCTTTTCTTTTTTTTTTCCAGAAAAAACAAGACTGATATATTTTACTATGTAAGCATTAAAAAAGTTTTACTCTTATATGTAAATGACAAGAAAAATATGACAGGCAAGTATTTGTAACATATACAATGAAGGGTTAATACTTTGTTGGTGCAAACTAGAAGACAAACACTGGGAGTAAAACTGAAATAACAATTCAGAAAAGACAAAAAGGTGAAATGTGAATATTGAAGGTTGGGTTAATAAATAATAGAAATCCAGTGAAAACAATGAAGATCCATAGTTTATGTATAAAAATAGGCAATATTTTCAAAATGATAAAGGTATTGTTAGAGAGGCATCCCCACAGGTTAGTGAGGTCTCTTTAACAAAGCAAATTTGACAGTTATATATGATTTATTTTTAAAAATCATATTTATAACCTTGTAATTTTATTTCTAGAAATGTACCCCTAAAGAATAACCATGAACATTTTTAAAAACCCACATTTGTGCAAAAAGATGTTCATCATTTTTACATTAACAGTTTTAAACAACTAAAAACAATGTCAAAGTCCAAAAGAATTCAATGGAATGGGTAAGTCTTATGCATAAAATCCACTAGGATGACTGGGACACCTCAGGAGCTAGGAAGGATGGCAAGGGAAGTCCAGCCTGAAAAATAATTTGATGCCTAAGGAATGTAGATCAGAGCTGGGAATTGTCTCCACCAAACCCACATTTGTGGGGAAGAGTATACCAGCTGCTGCTGCAAAAGGACAAGAGCAGAAGATACACTTGTTGTTGGAGCTAATCTCTTACATTGATTTTCCTCAAGAGAAGCCCACCTCCATGGCTTTGCTCCTTTAGCTTCCTCAGCCTGGATTACACGTCCTTCTTTACTCTCTTTAAGCCTTCATAAGGCTAGCCCCTAACCATCTTATGGGGTCCAGTTCAAATTTCACATTATGGGAACCTCTTCAATTCCTCTTTCCCCTAAAATATCAGGGTACTTGAACCTTTACCTGTCACCTTATCACTCCTCTTGAACTGTGGGTAGGGACTACTTCTGATGGGTATCTGTGTTCAGCCAGGCCTAACACAGCTTCTGAGAGACAGCCAGAGACTAAACCGGCGAGAGAGAGAGAAGTAGGGTAGAGGCAGAAGAGGGGAAAGCAAAGCAAAAGGTATAGGGAGAGAAGGGGGGATGGAGAGGGAAGAGAAAGAAAGGGAAGGAGAAGGAAGGGGACAGACATAAGGAAGGGGGAAAATAGTAGAAATTTGAAAGTTAACGGATTAATTCTAAAAACCAGTAAGTATATAACTAGATTTCTATGAAGTTACCTTCAGAGCCTAAAAATGACAGAAAATGGTTACCTTTCTAATGACTGAGCCACTGAACTGGTGGACATGTTCCAGGTATTGTGGGATAGGCAACAACTCCGTAGGACATATCTTGACAACGATATAGTTCAGCATTATATGACTTTGCCTTTGATCACATCAAAGGGAATATTGTCGTAAGGGGGCTTTGTTTGAATATTTAACAATAAGAAGAAATCATTAACATTTATTTAGCATTTCTGCTCCAAGTAGTACTCCATCAGCAAGGCTCAGGCCAGACCCGTCTGGTATGGGTAGCAAGGCCAGAACTGACACCTGAAGCCAGGTTTTCCTACTCCAAATCTTGACTCCTTCCTCTTTGTTTCAACAAGTTGTCCATGGTTTTTTTGCTCATGTATGAAAATTACCATGAAATCTGCATTATGGAACAAATAGCATCCAGTTTTCCACAATCTCTGCTCTTTTGGCAGCAGAGAATCTGATTCCTAAAACCAAGCTGTCGCCCCTTGGCCCTGTGAGGCAGCAAACAGACCTCTTGATTATAATGCCTAAAAGGGAATGGCGAAGTGGAATACTGGAACTCCCAAGCTCTCCCAGGCCAATGATAATCTAATGCAACAACTGCATGCCTTCATCTAGGTCAGTATGCGACCAAAATTCATCTATAAGCCTCCATCTTATTACATAACCTGTATCATAGTTAAATCAAATGTTGCCTTTATTTCTTACCATCACTCTTAGCCCCCCAACTCCTATAACCCATAATTCTATATAATGCAAATGTATAAATCTTTTTTTTTTTTTGAAAGAGAGAGTGCATGGGTGCGTGTTGGGGGTGGGAGGGGCAGCAAAGCGATCCCCACCCCAAGCTCAATTTCACCACCCTGAAATCATGACCTGAGCCAAAATTAAGTGCCAAATGTCCAACACTTAACCAACTGAGCCACCCAGACCACTGATATAATAAAAACTATAATTCTATAGGTCTAGGAAAGATACCAATAGTGAGACAACTATTTTTCTTAGAGCGGGTAATAATACTGATTTTTCTCACTTATTGCCATGTTAAACACTCTGTAAAATTATTCTTTTTTTTTTTTTAAGAAATTTACCCAACTTTTTAAGAAAAAAAGAACAGGCAAAAAAATGAAGGGGAAAGCGTGTCAGTTGTGAGGTGGTCGCTCTGGTTAACACCAACAGCTTCTCCCGGTTTTTGGTCTGGCGTCACCCAATATGGAAAAAGCATAGGCCCCTTCCTAAATAGATTTCAGGTCTGAACCATCTTGACCATCACTGCAACTCTCTGAGCCTAATTTTCTGCCTCTGGCAAGTGGGGCTGAGAATACCACATGTCACAGGTGCTTGAAGAATTAAATGCAATAACACATAATGCACCTAGCCCCCGGTCTGGCCTGTCGCTGAGTGCAACAAATACTGGTTGGCCTATGGCTCTGCGCCTTATTTTCCACAGCGTGTTGTTTCTGAGAGCTTTCTGTGAATAGGACTTCCTTTTCCCTTTGAGGAAATGTGAGAGTCTCTGAGAGTCTTTCTATTTGTTTTTCCTTTGTGAAAAAGAAGCAGTTTTACCTGGAAATGGCTATTCCACTCCACTCTGTTTCCCAGCTCTCTCAAGCAGTTAATGATCCAGAAGAGACTTAAGTGCACCAGAGGAGCGACCACTTTAAATAACTGCTTTGTAATGCAAATAATCCAAACTGTTTGCTTGGCAAGTCTAGACTTTTAACACCTCCAGGCTCCTTGAGCAGGCTTTACCTTCTTCTTATCAAGAGAATTAACCAGCTCAGTCCCTGAACTTAAAGAGTAGAACTTAAAATAATTCAAGAGTGCATTTCAAAGAACTGAATGTACACAGGGGAACTTTGTTTGACCTAGGTGTGGTGGGGGGGTGGCCAAGGAGTAGGGGAGGGGAAATGGCCACTGGGCATTTTTTAATTTCCTGTGGTCTTGGAATTTCTGGACTTTGAAATGCCAGGCTAACTTTTATATTTGCACAAAGTGAATGGCCTTGCTTATCTTCTTACAACCTTTTGTAATACACATCTGTTGGAATTTCAGAGTAGTGTAATGGTCACTTTAAGTTCATGCCAATGCTGTGACTGACCTTGTGTAGGAGTTTGCTACACAAAATGTACTTCTGAGATTGCCTTAAGAAGAAAAGTGACCCAGGGTGCCTGGGTGGCTCAGTCAGTTAAACATCTGTCTGCCTTTGGCTCAGGTCATGATCCCAGAGTCCCAGGATTGAGCCCTATGGGCTCCCTGCTCAATGGGGAGCCTGCTTCTCCATCTCCCTCTGCCCCTCCCCCTGCTTGTGCTCTCTCTCAAATAAATAAATAAAATCTTTACAAAAAAAATAATAAATAAAATTTTAAAAGATGAGGAAAAGTAACCCATTGCAAAGTTCCAAAGAGATATCAGAATGACAGTATTTTTCATTTGGACGTGGATACATCGCAATGCTAAAAACATAAACTCTAGCTAAGATGAAGTACTTAGAAGATTATGAATAAAGTAATAATAACTTACATTTTTCAGGTTCTTTCTAAAACACTATGCTGTCTTTACAGACCCATGACTTTGGCAAAATATTATTCTTTTTATATTTAATTATCACTTTTTTCTTTCCTTTCTCCTTCTTGGTCATACCCACTGATACTCTTAATAGCTTGACCTAATATTCCCAAAGTTGCTTAGCTGGAAAAAGTTGACATTGGCTAGAATGTAGGATTTAGTTATAAAATAGACAAAGAAAGTTCTGTGCATTGAAGAAATCTCTCACTAATTGTCTCAGTACTCTTGGGACATGTTGCCAGAAAAAGGGGAGAGGTGTAGTGGTATGGAGACAAGACAAAGCAGGGAAGTTGTATGACGAAACAAGAGCTATATCTATGTTTGTATACAGAAAAAAAAAAAAAAGGAAATTCTGAACAATTCAGCATATACTTTTGGGGAGAATAAATATTTTGCTTGTATTCATGATCATTTTCTGAAGGAAGAATGGGTAGTGAGGTAGCTAACTATCCAAAATGTCTGGAGATGCAGGGCATAGTAAGAAGTAACAAATAAAAGGTCAAAATTGATTTTACAAAGTGTGTAGTAACCAAGGCCCATGGAATGACTACACGCCAGGCATGGATTTCATCAAAGCACCTTACATGTACCATCTCATTTATTTCTCATGACAATATGGCAGGTACTATTGTTAGCGCCACTTAACACAAGAAGAGGAAGTAGAGGCAAAGTGAGTGGGGGTGTGCAAAGTAACTTGCCTGTTATGGATTGGTTCCATATGTTGAAGCCCTATCTCCCAGTGTGAGTGCATTTGGAGATAGAGACTTTAGGAAGTAATTAAGATTAAGTGAGGTCATAAGGGTGAGGTCCTAACGCAATAGGTCTGGTGCCCTTACGAGAAGAGAAAGAACCAAACCTCTCCCTCTACCACGTGAGAACACGGAGAGAGGGTATTTGTTCATTTGCAAGCCAGAAGAAAGGGCTCACCAGGAACTAATCCTGCCAACACCTTGATCTTAGAATTCTAGCTTCCAGAACTGTGAGAAAATAAGTTTTTATTGTTTAAGGCACCCCGTCTGTGGTATGCTATTATGGCAGCCTAAGCTAATACATTGCTCAATGTATTAGGTCAAGAGCAACACTGCCAATAAACCCAGGCAGTCAGGCTCCAGATTCCACTCTCCACCGTTTTACACTATTGCCTCTGTGGAGCCTGCTCACTGGCCGGAGGGTAATAAGATCCCCAGTTCCAACTCCAGTTCAGCTCGAAGTTTTTCTTTCACTGCTTACAGCTATGGGACCCTGAACTTTTCTTTAAAGTTCTCTATGCTTCCATCTGTAAAATGGCAGGGGAGGAGGGGAAATAATCTCTACCAGAAAAGACCATGTGAGGCAACATATTTGCAAAGATCTTGCAAACTGTAAATCACGATACAAACGGCCCTGTGTTAGTAATCACAATGGTATGGTACTGGCACAAAAATAAACACATAGATCAGTGGAATAGAATAGAAAACCCAGAAACAAACCCATAGTTATATGGTCAGTTAATCTTCGACAAAGTAGGAAAGAATATGCAATGATAAAAACACAGTCTCTTCAACAAATGTTGTTAAGAAAATGGACAGCTACGTGCAAAAGAATGAAATGACCAATTTCTCACGCCGTACATAAAAATAAATTCAAAATGGATCAATGGCCTAAATGTAGGACCTAAAACCATAAAAACCCTAGAACAGGGAAACCTGGATGGCTCAGTCGGTTAAGCATCTGCCTTCAACTCAGGTCATGATCCCAGGGTCCTGAGATTGAGTCCCACATCAGGCTTCTCACTCAGTGGAAGCCTGCTTCTCCCTCTGCCTGCCACTCTCCCTGCTTGTGTACTCTCTCTCTCTCTCTCTGACAAATAAATAAATAAAATCTTTTTTTTTTTTTTAATCCTAGAAAGAAAGCACAGGTGGAAATTTCGCCTACATCAGCCATAGCAACACTTTTACTAGATAGGTCTTCTGAGGCAAGAGAAATAAAGACCAAAAAACAAAAAAAAAAAACCTATTAGGACTACATCGAAATAAAAACTTCTGCTCAGTGAAGGAAACAATCAACAAAACTGAAAGGCAACCTAGTGGGTGGGAAAAGATATTTGCAAATGACACATCTGATAAAGGGTTAATATTCAAAATATATGAAGAACTGATACAACTCAACACCCCAAAAAACGAATAATCCAATTAAAAAATGGACGGAAGACATGAACAGACACTTTTCCAAAGAGGACATACAGATGGCCAAAAGACAAATGAAAAGATGTTCACATCATTCATCATCAGGAAAATGTAAGTCAAAACTACAATGAGATATCATCTCATACCTGTCAGAATGGCTAGAAAACACAAGAAACAAGTGTTGGTGAGGATGTGGAGGAAAAGGAGTCCTCATACACTGTTGGTGGGAATGCAAGCTGATGCAGCCACTGTGGAAAACAGTATGGCTGTTCTTCAAAAAATAAAAATAAAAATAAAACTACTGTACGATCCAGTAATTGCACTACTGGATACTGACACAAAAAAAATACAAAAACACTAATTTGAAAGGATATATGCACCCTTATGTTTATTGCAGCATTGTTTACAATAGCCAAAATACAGAAGCAGCTCAAGTGTCCATCAGTAGATGAATGGGTAAAGAAGATGTGCACACACACACGCTAGAATATTATTCAGCCAAAAAAGAACTAAATCTTGTTGTTTGCAAGCCATGGATGGAGCTAGAGAGTATAATGCTGAGTGAAATAAGTCAGTCAAAGAAAGACAAATACCACATGATTGCATTCACATGTGGAATTTAAGGAACAAAACAAGCAAAAGGAGAGAAAAGAGAGAAACAGAGAGAGACAAACCAAGAAGCAGACTTTTACTACAAAAAACTGATGGCTACTGGAAAGGAGGTGGAAGGGGGATGGGTAAAATAGGTGATTAGGATTAAAGTGTACCCTAAAAAAAAAGTCAATAAATAAATAGCCCTGTGTTATGAAGGATAATGGCTTAAAAACTATTTTTCTTAACATAGAATCATTTCCGATAGGAGAGCCCACAGAATCTTAGGGCTCTCTGGTTGGATGTCTAAGGAAAAACCATGTTGAAATAAGGGGTGGGGGAAGGTGATTCAGAAGAGGGAATGTGTACCTAAAAGAAATATAATACTGTCTTCTCTTACTTTCTCAGCCTTGACTCTTCACTTTAGCATCTTTGTAGGAAGCGCTGGTAAAAACCATGAGACCATTTATTACAGATTAAATTCAATTTATTTAATTGTATTAAATAAATATTGAGCACCTGCTGTGGCCACATACTAGATGATGTGGAGAGTGAAAAGTAAGTCACAGTTACTGTCTTCAAAAAGCCTATAATCTAATAAAATAAAAACTACAAATAAAGGAATATAGCATAGTGAGGAAAAACTCTGGATTTAGAGGGTCAGAAGACAGGTGCAAGTTCTTTGTCCGCACTATTACCTTTCCCTGAGCCATTTCCCATGTGCCCCTCCCCACCAGCCACCATCACCTTTTGACTCATTATCCTTTGGAGATTGGAAAGCCTCCTTGATTTGGTCAAAGCCCTATCCTGTCTTATAATCGTACCATAACCACGAATCTTTCCTGAGCAGCACTTATAACAATTAGATATTTATATTTATTTGTTTAGTGATCTAGTAAACTTCATGAGGTCAAGAACTTTGATTTGACTAATTGTTATACCCCACTCCCTGTCCAGAGTTAGCCCTGTGGCTGGCACACAACCTGTGTTCATCAAATTTATGAAGGAGGGAAGGAGGGAAAGAGGGAGAGAGGAGTGGGGGAGGGAAATCCTGGCTGACATTTACTAGGCTTTCTAGACTGCAAAGCTGTTATCTGTATCCTCATCTGTAAAACAGAGACAGATGATAGTGCCCATTTCCCAGGGTTGTTATGGAAATTATATGAAATAGTCAATGAAATTCTGTTTTATAAAATGTGAAATGAATAGCATTTTAATACAGGGCAGATTGCAGAAAGCATTATAGCAGTCAGAGGTGAAAATACAGAGCTAAAAGAGAATGAAGGAAAGGTAATTAATTCCCCCCAGAATTGAGGCAGAGAGTGTATCAGCAATGGAAAAGGAGGTAGATGGCTGAGGGATGACTAGGTTTTCACAAATAGCAGTAGAACACCTACTTTCTAAACTCGTGCGTGTGAGTGTGTGCATGTATGAGTTGACTCCTCACCAGAATGTCACTCTACTGGACAGGGTTTTCCATCTGTTTGGGTCATAGCTGTATTCCCAGTACCTATAACAATGTCTGGTACATGACTGGTGCTCAGGACGTATTTAGTGATTGAATAAATAACTGGATGAATGAACAGGTTAGAAAATAGCAGAAGAAATGTTATGAGTAAAAGCAAAGACAGAAAGTGTCTGGCTTCCTTGGGAAACGGCGTTGATGGGAGGCACCTGGGCTTGGAGAGACCAGACTACAGAGAAGGAGGGAAAGATGAGTCAGGGATCCAGAATACGTGAATAAAAATACTGTGGGCTAAGGGCATCCCGGGGCTGGTGGTCTTCGGATGCCATTTGCATGGCTGAGTTGCAGAATTTCTGAGTTTTCTAACTAAGGCCCCCAGTACTGACATCTTTAGGCAAAACTGAAGAAAAATGCTCCCCATTAAAACACTGAAATAAAACACCCTGACTCAGCCTAGTAACCTATCATCACATTCTCCTCTGCACATCATGAGTCTTTGACAACATGTCACATATGACAGGAAAGGAAAAAAAAATGCATCTGTAATTATAATAAAGATGAAAACTATGGAAATTATCAGGAGCATCTGAATTCAAAACACCAATGAATGTAAATCATGGTATTTGCATAGAAATGTGGCAACCCTACAGATATCAGTTAAAATTCAGAAGTAGATGAATAATGAATAAAATGCCACTTTTTAAATTACAAAATAAAAGTGTAATTACTCTTGTATTTTGGAAAAATCTCACTCTTAGAGGGGCTTAATAAAAGATGGGAAACTGAAAATAAACTGAGCACTAAAGACTTTTTAGTCAGTACATCAGCGCGCCCCCCCCCACTTTTTTTAATGTTAAAAAATGACTAACTCATCAGTGCCTGTGTTAATGATCTGTAATCTTACCAGTGTGAGATTGATGATAAATACCAAGTACTGATTTTTTAATAACATGAAAAATAGACATACAACACATTTTCAGGTAGTAGTTTTCTTAACCCTCCTTAATGGGAGGTCTTTATAGTCCAGCTATCACAATATAATTCAAATAAACAATTTTTAAGGTGTCATTTCATGCAAATAACCTAGCCACAGACTTTTAAACTATTGGTGGCCAAAGCTTCTTTTTATCTAAAGCTCAGATTGTAAGAATGTTTGGTATAATTGAGTTCTAGTCTAATTACATAAAGACTAATTTAGGACCTCATTTATTTGGAGAGTTTCTGGCATAGCAAATCCATTTAAAATGACACATAAGAGGAGGTAATTAAAAATTAAAGTTGAAATCAAGATGAAAAAGGCAAGATTGAAGCTGGTTTAGATGGCTCTGATTAGTTATAGAGGGCAGTGAGATGGGAGAAGGGCTGAAAACACTTTGAAAGAAACAAAGAGGAAGAGGATGGAACACAGCACCCTAAGGCACCAGTGTTTTTAAATTTTTTCCAGTATGTAGCCAGGTGCAAAGTTGACCACATGCCACCGGGAGAGGTGACCTCATGGAGCATGGGTAGAATACTGGGGATTCGAAGGCCCTAGACCTCTTTCCCATGTCCCCCATCCTGGAAGGGAATGCTCCTGGCTCAAAAGGGTAGGGCACAGCTTCCAGAAAGCAGCCTGTTATATGTGGGCACCTAGCCCAGAGCAGACTCTTCTGTAAAGCAAGTTCTCAGAGCTGCTTCAGCAATAATACATACACTCACTCACAATTAAAATGATCTTCGATCATGTATTTCACAGTTTGCAACAGGCTTTTCAATCCACAACCTCATTTCATCCTCACACCAACACAAGCAAGAACAAGTACTCTTCCTAGGCCTATTTCCCAAATGGGGAAATCAAGGTCCGGAAAGGTTAGGTAACACTCCCGAGGTGTCACACATCTGGAGTGCTAGGACCTCTTGACTCCGAATCCCAAACGGTACACTCGTTCCCTGTTGGTTGACAATTTGTTTGTTTCTCTTATTGGATGTTTCTTTCTCTTTTCTCCCTCTTCATTTTCCCTTTACACACTTCCCCTCAAGTTCTCTCACTTTCCTCCCTTCCATTGCCATTTTCTTGCTCGTTTCCTCCTATTCCTGTCTGTGCCTTGACTCTGCCCGCGGTCTCAGACAGTACAGCTAGGCCAGCCACTCATTCTCAGATCCCGAGAGTCTGGCGGTACACTCTGAAAGGCAGGAAGCTTTTCTGTTCCTGAGGTTGTTTCTGCAGCAGCAAGAGCGTTGGCCCCTGAGAACGATAGTAGAGCTTGGGAGGAGGTGCCTCTGGTTTCACACTTAGGACTTGTTGCTATCCTCCCCTCTCGCCACATTAAATAGTGTGATTACCTAGAGACATTGCTATATATAAAGAGGTGCTAACAGCCCAGCAGAGGTTGATTTATCAATAGTTTGGCTGCCATTCTGGGCCATTTGGGCTGATGTGTTGTGAGAAACGCTCACTAAAAGTCAGTCAGAGACGGATCGTTCCGTGAGACTGTATCTTGACTCCTATCAATGGGAAGAGCCACTTCAGCCTATAGGCCTCTATGTATTTATGGAATCCCTACCACATGCAGGAACTAATGCAGCAATTAGCTAATTAGAAATAATCCTTTCCCCTGTGGAGCTGACGTGGCAGCAGGAACAAGAACGACACACATTGCCTAAGTGGAATGAATGCCAGGAGGAAGTATTCGCAGAGTAAATTCAGGGAAACTTGCCTAACACCAGCACTTTGTATTAGAGAGAGAGAGCGCGCGCCAATGAGCTCAGAACAAGATGGTTGCTTTTTTTTTTTTTTTTCACCCTAGCTTATCTGCAGGATGCAACACACTCCCTCAAAGATTATGGCTCTCTCAAATCAACAGAAGACAGTATCCTCCCCCCAGAGGGGTGCTCCCCGTCTTCTCCCCACCTCTTCCCATCCCCTCCTGCAGAGTTGCTCGAGGGGGACTAGGATAGTAGATACATCAGGACATGGGAGAAGCATCCATGTGAACTTCGTATCTTGCTGCCTGCCTTAACTACTTCGCATTACCCATTACTTTCAGCTATTCAGAGGTTTATACAGGCTCTAATATGCACAAGACTCACAAGTTTAGAAGGAATGTCCTGTGAAGCAGGTCTTCTTAATGAAATCCTGCTGTACACAAATTATTGAGTTCTTGGTAAATAAATGCAAGGTTGTGATGGAACTTTCCATGTGCATGTCTCCCACAGCCATCCTGCAATGAGCTGTCCAAGAGAAAGGACCGCCAGGTACAAAGCCAGATGCACACTTACCGTTGTCCTCAGCAACACGACATCTGCCTCTTGTAAGGAACACGGGACACAATTTGCCCACACATGCCAAGCGGGTCTCCAGTAAAACACCAAGGGGAGGATCCCAAATGAGAAGATGGATCCAGCAAGACAGAGAGTTTTCCGGCAGCCTTGAGTCCGGTAGCCAAATATCTCCTGGGGAAGAATCAAAATGACCCCAAATATTGGTTAAGTACAGTAAATAGCAAATCAACCAGTTGGGATTTTGGTGATAAAACTGAATGAAGAAGTCGAGGAGAAACTGAGAAACTGGAGAAGAATCCCTAACAAAATACCACGTGTTCCCAGGCCTCCAGGAAGTCGCAATCAAACTGGGAAACTCAGTTTCTATAATTCAAGCACCTGGTTACTCTGTGCCAAATATTATGTTAAGAGATACGTTATCTTAAGTCTCTTGAACATTCCTTGAGTAGAATGATATTACCTTCGTACATAAATGATAAGGTTGAGCTCAGAAAGCTTGAATGGAAAGACCTGGCCAAGGGCCCCAAGCTAGGAATTCTGCTTCCAAGAGTCAAACCCACATTTGATCCATAGCCTTCACAGACATGACTATGAGCTGAGTGATGGGAGGACCATATGACCAGCAGTCACATGGGAGGATAGAAACAGGCTTTGAGGGTGTAGTCTGGATGTGATGAAAGTGTTTGACCCACAGAGGGTGAATAACTAACTGTGAACCTGCCGTCAGGGGTTTAGGGTGGGGCTGTGCATTCCCACCCTCCACCCTTGTTCAGTTGCACAAAGAATTTCACAGCATGGGGGGAAATTCATAGAAACTATTTGGGTTATTGAGCCCTTGCTATGAGCTGGGAGGGGATTTGAGATCCTGAATGATACAAATACGGCAAGAGAAGAGTCTTCTAATATATTTACAATCTGGACAACCTTCTTCCTTTCAAGTACAGCCTGAGACAGAATGGAAAACCAGCCCTAAAGTTTATGGCCTCAGTTCCACAGTTCTATCACACAAAGTCAAAGGTATCCATTATACTGATCCTCGTGGCCAAAACTGAGAAATCGACTATCTTCATAAAAGCATATTCTCTGGACCAAGACACGTTGGATTCAAAGCCTAACTCTACCACTTGCTGGGTATGACCCTGAGCACGTTATTTAGCCTCTTTATTCTTCAGTTTCTCATCCATAAGATGGGGGTGGTGATAGAACCCACTTCACAGGGTTATGGTAAAGATTAAATAAGTTACTACGCGTAAGGGCTACACATGCGTTTATTGCTGCTGCTGCTGCTTATGCTGCTGGTTACTGCTGCTTCTACTACCATCTAACCATTTCCCCTGAAGTAGACCTGAAATTCCACCGCTCAGTTATTGACATTTAGATCTAAGGATTCCTCATGTCAATCATTCTGCTCCTGCTAGGATTGCCTGTTAGGATAACAAGGGAGCTGGAAGACACAACTTTAAATCAGCCACCTTCCTTGCCTCACTTGATAAAGATTACATGACATTACCAGAAGATTACATTACCAGAAGGGTTTCTGTGATCTTTGGCTAAAGGCGCTTACATGTGTAATTTGGGGGGGCCTTCCTCATATTAGCAGTGCCTATAGGTGCTGACCATCTGCCTTAGGTATTGTCCACATTTGGCATGCCTTGGATAAAGTATTCACATTAACTCGGAAACATAAGCTCTTGGCCAATTTTGAAAACTCGAATGTCTCTCTTGACATGAATCTTCTCTTGTCCCAAACTCAAGCTCTTGCTCTCCAGCTGCCAGGCCTGGAATGGTTCTGCCCCCTCATCATTCTTGAAGCAATGCTTTGTTGACCCCATATTGAACAGGATCCTAATCCTAAATCCCATACCTGTTCTGAGGCTACCCCATGATCTCTTCCCATGTGCTTTTTAATGTTTCTACAGTTTGGAACAGGTCAATTTCTACCTGACAACCCAGACATGGTATCATATTTTTTTGAATGTTATATTTAAAAGTTTCTTTATATTGCCCATGAATTGAGCCCCCCATGTAATATGTCCGAGTTACACCAATTCTAGAAGCACGGATATCCCTGTTACCATGTATTCTTTTATGGGCTAGGCAATGAGAGCCCTCTATAGTTTCCAAATTGTCTTCATGTTCATTATCAAAATAATGTAAACAGGAATTATTACCTTCAATTTACAGCTAAGAAAACTGAAGTTTAAAGTTATTATATATAATAGATGTGATTAGCAACTATTATTGGTAACAACGACAGTAGCTAAGATTTTTTTTTAAGATTTTATTTTATTTATCTGACAGAGAGAGATCACAAGTAGGCAGAGAGGCAGGCAGAGAGAGAGGAGGAAGCAGGCTCCCTGCTGAGCAGAGAGCCTGATGCAGGGCTTGATGCAGGGCTCGATCCCCGGACACTGGGATCATGACCTGAGCCGAAGGCAGAGACTTTAACCCACTGAGCCACCCAGGCGCCCCGACAGTAGCTAAGATTTATTGAGCACTTCGAAGCCCTTCACCAAGCACTTTGCATCTACTCTTCCATTTAGTTGAAAGAGATTAAATAAGTTTCTCAAAGCATAAAGCTCATAAGTAACTCAAAACTAGACCTCTGGTCTAGACCTCTGCAGCACAGGGCAGATAATGTGAGCTGGTCATTTCCATTCTAAGGTTCTTCTTCATTCTGCCTTGGATTTCAGTTCAATGTAACAAATAATTTTTAAGTGTCCACCAAAAGACATGTGCTAGACACAGAGATGAATGAGATGATGTCGCTAGCCTCAAGGAGCTCATTATTTTAATGGAAAGAGAGACAAATAAACAGATAAGAACAAACATGGTTAGAGCAATATAGGGTTATATAGAAAAATGACTATATAAATTGTCATCTCAATTGGGTGCTTCTAATAAAAACACTGGTACATCAGTAGACCAGAAGTGTCACAGCCAAACCAGGTAAATATCCCCTGGTTACACCAGAGTGTTGCTTTCAAAGCTTGCCTGCCTTCAGTTCTGTGGACACTACCTCAGTTAATAGCTCATGACCAATAATCCATTGTCAAACTTTTAGTAGAAAGGCTGGAATAATGTGGACAAGGAGTGTTCAATTATTGCTTATTGACGTAAGTTGAATTATACTGACTGGAAGTAAATTGCATTGCAGGGACTATTCATAGGTATTAGATTTAAAATTGCAAAAATTAGCATGGTGTTGTTTGTTATGACCCTGTAGCAGTTTACTTCCTACATTATGGAGTGCCTCCCACTTCCCCGAAAATTCTTGAGGGCACCTTCTTGCTACTCTGCACTCCACCTACACTTACCTCCCACAAAAAGGAATAAATCAGCCAGAAAAAAAAAAGAGAGAGAGAGAGAGAGAATATTGAGAAAATGTCAAAAGAATACCACACTCATGGCAGTCTACATGCATTATGAAATAGCACACTGTCCCTTTCTTTATCTCCCCTGCTACCCACAGATTCTTCTGTTCCCTCTGTCCCTGGAGATCTAGGTCCTTTGCATTCCTAAGGGCTTAATCTTTGACTGCCAGGAGGCCAGGCCTTCTCCTCTGCAGAACCCCAATATGCAAGAAGTCAGACTTATGCTCTCCAAAGCAGTGGTTTCAACTACCTCAGCCAACAGAGCCCCGTAAGTCTATAGACCCTATCGCCAGAAAAAAGCACGCACAGATGCATACAAATAGACTTCTCCATAGAGGTTCAGAGAGCTCCCACAGTCTAGGTAAAACTCTTCCTTAGAAGGTTCTTGAGTCTGGATCAAGGCTGATCTTTCCAGAGTTTACATTCTGTACTTGAACTTAGGGCCTGACACTAAGTGAGCATTTAATGAGTGTAGAGGTATGAAGACAATGCTTCTGGAAATGCACATGAGAGGGTGATGAGAGCAGGGCATTGACAGACTCCAGGAAGCTTCTAGGGTAATGTCATCATCTGGGGGCTCGCCAAGTCCTGAGAGTGGCTCTCAGCATTCTAGTCCCACAGTGAGCTAGCAGAAATCCTCTCACAGAGAAGATTCAAGGCCACCAGGTCCAAGAAACTAGTTGGAATGAGAGAGTGAGATGTATGCAACAGTCACAAGACCAGATGAATACATGGGTAGGTATTAAGAGTTTTTCTTTTCCCAACAGCGCCGTCTCCGAGCCTGATTGTCCTGCCAGTGGCGCCGTATGCAAGCATGGTGCTTAAAATGGGCTCTGGACTCTTCTATGACCATCTCCCACCCTGATTGACATGCCTTCTTTATTCATTGTAATTCATTCAATCAAATTACGGTAAAATCCCATTAGCCTGGAAGCCATTTATTCTCTTTAAGACAATTTTGCATTTCTTTACTGGCTCCACTAAATATTTGAAAGTTTAAGTGATTTGGTGTTTTTTTTTTTTAAGGTTTCTCTTCCTTAAGATAATCTTTTTTCCCTTATTTCCAAATTTTGGGTGTGAAGAGAATGTTTCACTGTACTAAATTGTACTAATTGAATGCAATTTACATCACTGTTTATCCCCACCACACACCTTACTCCAATTTCTACCTCAGTAGCTTCTTGCTCAACACTTCAATGCTGAAGGATGATTTCCCAAGGATCTTCTAAGTTCATTTGACTTCTAGATCAACATGAGATATTCTCAACCAGAATGACTGAATCTAGAAATCTTAAACTGGAGGCTCAAGAAGAATGGCCTGCAGACAGGTTTCTTCTTGGCCTGGTAAGCATTTCTTAAAACTTTATATTGGTCCCCCAGTTGCTTTCACATAAACATTCTGATTTCTAGCTTTTCTTTAAAATAAATCTGAAATGGGCACCTGGGTGGCTCAGTGGGTTAAGCCTCTGCCTTCAGCTCAGGTCACGATCTCAGGGTCCTGGGATCGAGGCCTGCATCGGGCTCTCTGCTCAGCGGGGAGCCTGCTTCCCCCACCCCCTCTCTCTGCCTGCCTCTCTGCCTACTTGTGATCTCTGTCTGTCAAATAAATAAATAAAATCTTAAAATTTAAAAATTTAAAAATTTAAAAAAAATAAAATAAAACAAATCAGAAATCATGATAGCACAGTACCCATATTCTTGTACTGGAAGATTCAGCTAGAGAACACCAAATAACCCAGGAACTATCCCAAAACCAACTGGCGAGAGAGAGGATGAGGCCCTGCAGTACTTTCACACACTGGGATCTTACACAGCACTTCAGACAAATTCTACAGCAACACTCCACAACGTGGATGACTCTTAGTAACGTACTAGTAAGTGATAAAAGTTGGTGCAGACAATTACATAAGCATGGAAACATTTTTACAAGGTTAAAAACAACAAAAATTTAAAGTGTATTTTTGGGATAGACTTAAGTAAAAGAAAGCTACATTAAAAGGAAAGCATTGATTGATGAAGGGGAGGAATTGATGAAGACAATCTATAGAACAATGGGTACCCCTCCTGAGACAAGGCAGGACCACATTGTCAAATGTAGACTATTATCCAGGTCCTAGCTTTTGCTGGGGGTGGTAGAGTCATCATGTTATTATAAAGAACCCATTAAAGAGATAACTGAACTAATGTAACTCAGCATTGCCAAGTAAGGAGAGTGTCATGAACCAAGGATTATATAGACAATCTAATTGTGAGCACCTAAAGGAAAAAAGGAAGAAAGACTCGATCAGAATAAGAGATGCCTCCCCTTTAAATGAGCAGGTGCTCCCCTGTTTCTCATGGTCCTGCCATGCTTTCTCTTTTCCTCCACCCTGAGGCCATATGTCAGATTCATTTCTCATCTCATACTGGGCTACTCATCAGAGTTACAGCCTCCTCCTGAAGGCCAGTGGTTCTCAACCAGGAGTGATCCTGCCTCCAGGGGACATTTGGCAATATCTGGAGACATTCTGGGTCATTGCCAACTAGGTGAGAGGTGATACTGACATAGCTTTAGGTAGAGGCTAGGAATGCTAGTAAATATCCCCCAGTGCAGGTAAACATCTCACAGTGCGGAGGACAGCTGTCCGTCAACCTCCACAACAAAAACTTCTCTGACTCCAAACAATGCTAAGGTTGAGAAACCTAAGTAGGTATTGAGTTTCCCCCACCTAACCTAAGCAAGTCCCTAGTCTTAGTGCCAGGATGTCCTCCTCAGTACTCAGAGGAGACCCAGAGAATTTTGATACTGAAATCTATGGTAGAAAAGAATTCACAAGTCACAAGTGCCCACTAAGGTCAGTAGTGGGTGCAGCCCCTCATTTAACAGATGCGGAAAACTAAAGTGTTAAGAAAGAAAGCAAATTGCCCTTGTGGTCTGCACCAGCCTCCCACCCCAAACTAAGCCACTCTTGTACCACCTCGGTCTGCCCTGGCCATGCCAAACACAGCCCCGGAACCCTCTCCTGCCTCGGGGTCTTCTCACGGCTGGCTATCTCTCATTTGTGGAAGCCTCCTTCAAGTATGTTCTTCTCAGAGTCATCTTAGCCAGTCTCCTACACAATGATAAACCCCTGACCTCACCCACCTTTTATATCTTTTTAGCATTTTCACAATTCGTACCTAGTATTTTTTGCTTGCTGCTCTAACTGCCTCCTTTCTACCCCCAAGACTTTAAGTTCTATCAGTTCAGAATCCTTTCAAGTTTGTTTCCTCCAATATGTTTAACTAGCACCTGGCACATTATCTGCATGTAGTAGGTAGTCAGCAGATATGTGCTGGATGGATGAATAAATCGGTAAGTGACTGTACTAAAGGAAAGAGGGAAGGAAGGAAGGAAGAAAGGAAGGAAGGAAGGAAGGAAGGAAGGAAGGAAGGAAGAAAGGAAGGAAGGAAGGAAGGAAGAAAGGAAGGAATGGTAACGAACCATTACACTTCTTGTTCCTAGCCCTAGTTTAACTTATCTATTTCTTGGATTCTCTAAAAATTAAGTCATTCCAAGGTACGGGGAAAATGAAACACAAACAACTTTGAGATACTGCTCTACTTTGGTCATTAGGAAATGTATTTGCATTACACTCAAGTTAATCTTTAAGGCTAGGTTTCTTAGACGAGGACTTTCATTTTTCTTTTTCTTCCTCCTTATTGTCTGTCTCTAGGAGCTGAAAAGATGCTAAAGGTAAGACTGAGTCTCACAAACTCCTTACCATCAACAGAGGCAAAACAAGAGCCTGGACTGCAAAGAACAAACTGATATGAAGATCTGCTGCCCAGGCTTCTGCTCTGGACCAAAAGGTGTGTTCACAATGCCTGTGAGTGAACAATAATAATTTCCCAGTAGAGTATACTAATTATACTAATATCTACATAAAAAACAAAATTATTTTAGAAATGGATAAAGAAATATCACTACTCCAACTAAAAAATGACTTTAGGAATAAAGAAATATATCACTACTTAACAGCTGAGTACCATTTTCCATTAACAATGTTGATCTCCATTAACTCATGGCAAGCTTGTGCCTTGAGGGGATCCTAAGGAGTCTGGTGACTTGGCCACCATTCACTACCCCATGAAAAATAGTTGGAATGTCACTTAATTTCATTTCCAGCCCTGGATTCTCACTTTTTTCTCATTCCTAACTTGGAATGTCCTCTCTCTGGCCATTGACTCCTGGTTCTCTTGCTAAAGCCTTACATCACACAATTACTATGGGAAACAATGGAATGACACCTGTGTCAGGTGTCAGGCCCCAGAATTGAGGAACTCATCATAAAAATGTTTAGGTGCTACCTCCCAGCATAAAGTCTTCAGGTGCCTTTCCTGAAGTTCAGCTCAAATTGCCCACTGTGTCTAAGGCCATGGATAAAGTAGGTCTGCTAGAGATAAGTTTCCCACCTTCCAGGAGCTGACAAGGGAGATAATGAATTAAATAAATTAGTAATTAATTAATTAAAATATGATTCTGGGCAGAAAATATTGAGTGTTATCTGAAAAACACTAGGAGAAAAATGCTATTAGGTTCAAAGAGATGAGGATGTCCCACTGAGATGATAATTAGGAAGCGCTTTCCAGGAGCATTGTTCGTGGAGGTGGACTTGGAGAGGTTTGGAATTTCAACAGTGAGGAAAGGAGGGTAGAAGAAAAGTCACTCCAATCAGGAGGAACTAGCCCGCAGCAAAGGTGTGGAATCTGAAAACATGGAAGTGTATATCAGGACAAAATGTCATTTTAGGAGCGCCTGGGTGGCTCAGAGGGTTAAAGCCTCTGCCTTTGGCTCAGGTCATGATCCCAGGGTCCTGGGATCGAGCCCTACATCGGGCTCTCTGCTCGGCAGGGAGACTGCTTCCCCCTCTCTCTCTGCCTGCCTCTCTGCCTACTTGTGATCTCTGTCTGTCAAATAAATAAATAAATAAATAATCTTTTAAAAAAAAATGTCATTTTAAGGCAGAAGGTCAGCGTACTGTGGTGTTACAATTAACCCAGTCATGTCAGGCCAGTTACTGCACTTTTGGGAGGGACTTTGGGATTCAAGGATGTGTATTCTACTGCAGGTAGCCAGTGGCCAAAAGTTGCTGAATCCTTAAAATTTACACTTCCATCTTTCCCCCTCCACACCCAGCAAGCGGACCTCTCATGGCTTCCCTAAAACTGGTGTCCTTGGGTGAAGTCAGAGGAAGAGGCCACTGCCTATGGTCTTCCTAGCTGGGCAGAAGTCCAACTATGGGAACAGGAAGAAGAGATATGTGTGGGACTTCGGTATCCTTTGACTAAGCACAGTTTCTTCTTTGCTCTGGATGCTGCCAGCCTGGGCTATGGAAACTCCTCTTTGTCACACCAGTTGGAAGGCTGAAAAACAAACGGTCCCACCCATCAGTGGCAGCCAGGGTGGTAATACCGTGCCCTGTGAATAATTGTCCATCTAGCTTGGCTGAAGCTCATGAAAAATCAGTTCATGTAAAAAAAAAAAAAAAAATTCTAGTATGTCCTTGTCATCCTAAATATTTATTTTTTCCCACATTCTGATTTAACCCTCACAACTCTATAAGGACATTAATATCAGCCATGGGCAAGAAATAAGGAAGGTAGGGTTCAAAGAAGTTCAAGAATATATCCTTACTCACCCTGCTGCTAGATAACAGAGACAGGTCCTTCTTACTTAAAACTGTTTCCTTCTCCACCCCAGCCTGCCTGTCCTGAAGACATTCCGTCCTCAGCTCTCTGACATCCTTGTCTGACGGGTGTCATGGGGGACACGGCTTGAACTCTTATTAATTGCTCACATCTGAGCTAGTGTAGGTGCTGCCCAGACAAGTTCTTAGGTTTCCCTTAAACAGGTTTTCACAAGCTCAAACTGCGAAGGGAGAAGAAATAGGCAAGAGGGACTCCACCCAGCAAGCAGATGGTGGTTTCTGCCAGCAACATCCTAATCTTCTGGTCTGGCAATCTTGGGCAAGAGGCATTTTCTAGGTTCTTGTGTGGTGCTGAAATTAAAACTTCTCTTCTAATGATGTCTGAGTGACGTAAAACAAAGCACAGACAGGTCAGTATGGGGGACTACTGGCTTGTCCAGGCAGCCTACCCACTGAACAGAATAAAGACTCAACACTGGGCAGGAAGGGGAAAAGGCCACATTTAAAGACCAAACACTTGGGTTCAAGACCATTTTTGTTTTGCCACTTACCAATTGTATCATCCGGAAGTCAGTACCCCATCTAAAAGTTAAGAACGCTATTGTTCACAAAACTGTTATGACAATGAAATGAATAACAGTGGTAGAAGCATTATTCAAATATAGGCTGTTGTTATTATGAGGGTAATTAGACTTAAGGTTAGTTATTAAACCCTGAGGGATGCCCTGACAAGTCTGGTCCCCCTTATCATTGAGATCTCAGCTTCCTTGACCACGGGGTCTCAAGAAGGCACCCAATGACTTTTTAGCACATCATCCTATTTTAAACCTCTCCAAGCCCTTATCTCCTTCTGGTATTTTTGTTTATTTTTTTGTGATCTGTTCCTAGCATGTAAGTTCCACAAGAGCAGAGCTTTGGTTTCTCTTGTTCATTGCTGGATCCCTGGCACAGAGTAGAACAGTTCCCGGCACACAACAGGCCCACAGATACTGTTTGAGTGCACCAATGGCTCCAATTATATGGTACCAATTCCTTAGATTGGAATATTATTAGACTGGTAAACAGAGAGGACAAAAATGGTAATCATTGACTATTAGCACCTGGTGAATCATAGCAAACATTCTGCCAAACGTCATTCTTCAGAGAAGAAAGTTGAGACTTTTTTTAAGATTTATTTGTTTATTTGAGAAAGAGAGATAGTGTGAGTGGGAAGAGGGGCAAAGGGAAAGAATCTTCAAGAAGACTCCCTGCTGAGCACGGAGCTCAACACAGGGCTCAATCTCATGACCCATGAGATCATGACCTAAGCTGAAACCAAGAGTCAGATGCTTCACCAGCTGAGCCACCAAGCACTCCGAAAGCTGAGATCTTAAGAGAATTCTCAGATAAAAACAGAGAGAGAGAGAGAGCAGAGGAAAAGCAATGATCTCCTTCCAAAGTCAGCCCCCTACTCTTTGACCAATAGAGAATTTATCCCAACAATAAATTGTATCCCTAAGTATTATTATTTGTCTTTCTCCCCAGGTATGATTACTTGTTACTTACCCTATAATTTTAGAAAATGAAAGAGGGAGAAGTATGCTGTCATGAACTCTGAGAGAGGGAAAGATCAGAGATGACCCGATCCTGTATTTCTCTCATAATGTGAAACTCCCACACCTCCAATGAAGCAAACTCTATTTCCTGTGGAAGGCTGTTCCATTTCAGACAACTCTACTAATAATTACACCATGTGCCAGACATTAGGTTGGGGTCCAGGTGTACTCTAAACTCCCTCCCACTTAGCACACACGCACACACCAAACACTGCCCTTTCAACCAGAACAACTCCATTTCTACCTGTTCAAACAACATAAAATCAATATAAGTATATTGATTTCCATTGCAAGTTTATGCCTAAACAGGGCCTGGGTAGATAAAACTCATTTTGAAAAGCACTATATTATCAAGCTCTCTCATTGAGAAGGCCGGAAATCTTTTCCACAGTGTGGAAGTGAGTTGAAAGCATGCGCTTGAACAATGGTCACCACCCATTCTTAGAATGAGGAATCCTCTCTGAACATTGCTGGTGAGATAAATTGTCAAGACCACTTTGGAAAGCACTTTGGCATTACACAGGGAAGTTAAAGACACACACATTGTGCAATTCAACTGTTCTACTTGTATCTTCTCTACAGAAACCTGTGTATCTGGGTACCAGGAACACAAACAAGAAAAATTCAAAGCTGGTATCAATCCAAAAGTCCATGAAAATAGAACTGACTTTTTAGAAAGTATAATCTTACAATGATATATTCTGACACAATGCAAATAAACTACAATTTTGTGTAGTAATGTACATCTTACCAATCTAATAAGCAAAAGCAACAAAACACAAAAGAATATAATCAGTTTGATTTCAATCACAGAAACCTCAAAAATATTGTTATGGTATGCATACATAATTAGAAAAATATTTTTAAAGGCAAGAAAATTATAATTATACAAGCCCCGTGAGAGGTCATTTCCTCATGGAGCCGGGACAGACAGCAGAGATGGGTCATAGTTAGGGCAGGCCCCAGGAGAACCTCTGTACTGCTAGCAGTGTTCTCTCTTGACTCAGGCAATGACTGTACAGGTTTTGAATTATTATTAAATTGGCTGTACATATTTTTTGCACATTTATATGCATTTCAAAAATTGCCACACACTCTCAAATGACTGAGTTCTACTTTTGCTTCTAAAGGTTCTACCAGTGTTTGTTGGGCATGCATGGCCTTGAGCCCAAAGTAATAACATTAACAGTTATCAAGAGTCATACCCCATGAGATGGGGGAAATCGGAGGGGGAGACAAACCATGAGAGACTATGGACTCTGAGAAACAAACTGAGAGTTTTGGAGGGGAAGAGGGGGAGGAGGTTAGGTGAGTCTGGTGGTGGGTATTAAAAAAGGCATGTATTGGGGCACCTGGGCGGCTCAGTGGGTTGGAGCCTCTGTCTTTGGCTCAGGTCATGATCCCAGGACCCTGGGATCGAGCCCCACATTGGGCTCTCTGCTCAGCAGGGGCCTGCTTCCCCTTCTCTCTCTGCCTGCCTCTCTGCCTACTTGTGATCTCTCTGTCAAATAAATAAAAAATAAAATCTTTAAATCAATTAATTAATTAATTAAATTAAAAAGGCATGCATTGCATGGAGCACAGGGTGTGGTGCATAAACAATGAATTTTGGAACACACAAAAAAATTAAATTAAATTAAACTACATGTTTAAAAAAAGAGTCATACCCACAATTTTGCAACCACTAGTGTAGGGGAAAAAAAATAGTGGTTTGGAGATGGGGTTCGAGTCTACTGTGGTCCAATAAAACAGTCCTTTCCCCTGTCTGGGCCTCCATTTCTCCATCTGTCAGAAAGAGGGTTGGACTCTATGATCTCTTGAATCTCTCTAAATTTTGATACCTGTAATTATTGTAATAAGAACTTTCCTAACACCAGCTGTGTGACAGCTTGCAGTCTCCTGAAGTATCCATCATAAATCCTCTCCAGGGAGATGTCTGCTTTTACTCCAAAGCCACCCATGTGACCCTCGTTCAAGCTTCGGATGGTTTCTGTTGCACCATTTGTGCAAAGTGGTGCCAACAGGCATGTGCAGGCCACCTGCTGGGGAGCTATCAGACAGCTCCCTGGAAGAGGGAGCATGCGACGTGCAGGAAGCCCCATGCTTGACCCTGAGAATGGGAGCTACCACGCCACAGTGTGACTCCCCAGCCACTGTGCCGTATTCATCAATGGAGCATCAGAACTCCCCAGTGTGACAAGACAACTTGATTCATTTCCACAACTGGCATTCAGAATTGAGCACAGCCTTGGGCACAGGTTTCTCACTTCAGTTTCTCATGTCACCGTCAGGCTGTGATGCCTGATTCTGGTTGTGGCAGGTGGAAGAGGAACCTCCTAATCACCTGAAGAATTTCAAGCAAATGAACAGATGTGGCAAAAGGTAAAATTAGGGTAGGTAATAGCGAAATGAGTAACTTGATAAGAATGGAACGTGTTTGGGAGAAGAGTGGGGTATAAGGGGGGCCAGAATTTCTACATTTTTCAAACATCCTGGGATGCCACTCCCAACTGACACAAGGTAATTCAGGGCATTTAATGCTGGGCCAGATATTTATGACATCATCTGGGGGATGTTATGTTTTTGTTATTACAGAAGCAATACATACGTACTTTAAAGATAAGAAGATAAAAATACAAATAAAAACTTGACATTCCTACAACCCAGAGATCACCACAATTAACAACTTCCTGCATATATGTTGTTTCTTTTACCAAAAGGAAACCAGACTGTACATGTTTTTTTACAGTGTGCTTTTCATTCACTGGCCTCCTTTTTTTCCAGGTCAATGAGTTTTTATCCCAACACATACCCAAACCATATTCAAATTTCACAACATCATCACATTAATGTCCCCTACAACTGGTTATTCCAAACTGCTTGGGCATTATTCTATTTCTTAACCTGGACAACAGTTAATAAATGTTCACCTTATAATTATCCATTGATTTCTACAAAAATATTTGTGCACTTTTATATAGATATATAAGAATACATTTTACAATAAAAAAGAGGAAATATCACACATTCTTTATGAACATCAGTGTACTTTTGCTGGTTCTTTTTTTTTTTTTTAGAGATTCTATTTATTTGACAGAGACAGAGATCACAAGTAGGCAAAGAGGCAGGCAGAGAGGTGGGGGAAGCAGACTCCCCACTGAGCGGAGAGCCCGTTATGGGGCTCGATCCCAGGACTCTGGGATCATGACCTGAGCTGAAGGCAGAGGCTTTAACCTGCTGAGCCACCCACGTGCCCCAGCTCGTTCTTTTTTAATCAAGCTCCTCCCCTATTTCATAATAATGACTTATTAAAGGGCCAGTCATTCTGTAAGAGTTCAAATACTAATAGCTATATTCCCACTTATTTCAAAGACAGCAGACAAATGACCAGTTTTCAGCTACTTTTATTTTAATGGGTACACATTTTTTTTTTTAGAAATAATAACTTTTGTCCCACAAAGGAATGGTGAAAAAAAATCCCCAAGTTTTTGTTTATAAAGAACATAATCATTTCACAATATCTACATATATCAAATCATTGCATTGTACACCTCAATCTTACACAATGTTACATGTAATTACATCTCAATAAAGCTGGGAAAAAATAAGATATATGAGACAGAAAGAAATGAAAACTTAATTTTTGCTTTGTTATTTTGCATTCTAATAAAAACTGAGGTGTATTTTTTGGTCAATTTAAGTTTAACTCTAAACCCAACAAAAGAAGGGATTTCCCCAGCACAGTGCTTACACATCTTTTCCATATAATGGCACCCATACTAAAATGACAATATTTGCACAGTGCACATCACATAAATAGATGAGGACGCCTATAACTAGAGGAGATCAATATCTCAACATTTCTGTAAGAACCTCTGTAATCCATATCTAGCGCCCCAGTGCCATTAATAGCACACGAGTTAGGTAGTCTTGCCTTGCCCTGTATTTATAGCAAAACAAAGCCTTTGTCTTTCCTTATTTCCCTCAGTCTAATCAGAGCCATATCAGGCAAAACTGCACCTAAACTGAGTATATCCTATAACTATCACCGTTCCTAGAAATGTCTTTTCTTACTCACCAGTATACCTTAATTCAAGCAGGCTTTTTGGAGTTTTTTTGTTTGGCAAATACCTGTCCAACCTCATTGGTCCCTTTCCCAGAAGGAAAAAAAAACCTAGCATTCTTTAAAAACACCATTCATATAAAACTCCTTCTATGATGCCTCCACAGTCAGAATTAATCATAAGTTTAAAATCAAACCACACACTCCTCTCTCCCTGCATTAGCACTACCACCATCGCTACACACCCAGTTGCACAACTCAGAAATCTAGGAATTCCCTTTAATAGTTTTCTCCTTCTCCCTCAACATCTAATTAATCCCATGGTCTAGTCATCTTGTCCCCTAGATATTTCTCAAATTGGTCTCTTCTTCTCCATCCCTGATACTCCCGCCTTATTAGGTCAACCAGTGCTCACACTAGAATCACTGCAAAAGCCTTCATGTCCCAGTTTCACTTCTCTCCACAGGGTTGTCCACATTGCTACAGAGTTACCTTTCTAAAGCAGACATCTGATTTCAGTTCCTTATTATGACCAACCATTCCAGTTTGTCCAACACTGAAGGATTTCTCAGGATGTGACCTTTAGTGCCAATGCCCAAAAAGTCCAGGCAAACCAGTATGGTTGGTTACCTACTTAAAACCCTTAAATCCCTTTAGAATGTCATACAGAGTTCTTCCTAATCTTCCCCACACTATCTTTTCAGCCTCAACTCTCTGTTCTCCCAGTCCCACTCCACCACACACACATACACCTGCACACCAGCTTTGCCAAGCTACAATCAGTTCTCTGAATGGAATGTGCTTTGTTCCTTTACATCTCAGTACCTTTGTACATTGTGTTTCCTTCACTTGGAATGTCCTTCACCCTAACTGGGCTTGCTGGTAAACTCCTATTCATGCATCTAGACTCTTTTCAATTGGTACTTTCCCACTGAAATAATCCAGGAATTGGCTGTAGCTTCTTTTGTGTTCTCACAGAAACTTCTATATTCTGCTGTCAGAGCACTAGCCCACTGAAGTGTATCCTCCTCTACCACCTCACTGTATAACTAATAGCTTGCACAGGGAATCACACATATTAAGTGTTTAATAAATGAAGGAGGGAGGAAAGGAAGGAAGGAAAGAAGGGGAAAAAAAATAAAAGAGCTATAGACCAATCTTCTTCAGGAACATAGAAGCAAAAATCTTCAACAAAATATTAACAAATAAAAGTAAAAGAATTATAAACCATTACTAAGTAAGATTTATTCCAAGGATAGGAAGCTACTTTAACACTCAAAAATCAATCTATGCAAAAAAAAAAAAAATCAATGTTAACAGACAAAAAAAAAAGTTTCTTTAATTCAAAAATCACATGATCTTATCAAATGACACAGAAAAAAACTTTTGACAAAATTTCACACACATTCATGATAAAAATTCTTAGGGAACCAGGAATGAAACAAAGTTCTTCAACTTGATAAAGAGCATTTTTAAAAACATATAGGTAGCATTATATTTAATGACGAAATAGAGAATATTTTCCCAGTGAGATTAGGAACAATCTCAAACAAACTCTCACTGCTTTTATTCAACATAAGAAAAAAAACAAACAGCATACAAATTTAAAACTGTTCCTATTTGCATGTGATATATTTTTATATAGAAAATCCTGGGGCGCCTGGGTGCCTCAGTGGGTTAAAGCCTCTGCCTTCAGCTCAGGTCATGATCTCAGGGTCCTGGGATCGAGCCCCGCATCCGGCTCTCTGCTCCGCAGGGAGCCTGCTTCCTCCTCTCTCTCTCTGCCTGCCTCTCTGCCTACTTGTGTTCTCTGTCTGTCAAATAAATAAATAAAATCTTTAAAAAAAAAAAAATCCCAAGGACTCTACAAAAACAAAAAACAAAAAACAAAACCTCCTAGAACTAATAAGTTAGTTAATCATGGTTATAAGATGCAAGATAAACATATAAAAATCAATTAATTATATTTCTATAACCTAGTAATAAACATTGAATACCAAAATTTGAAAAACAAGACCATTTACAATCTCTCAAAAAATGAAATACTTAGGTGTAAATCTAACAAAACACAATAGGACTTGCATTTTGAAAACTATAAAATGTTCTAAGAGAAATCAAATAAGATTCTAAATAAATGAAGAGACACACCACAACCATGGTATGGAAAACTTAACATAACAAAGATTTTAACTCTCCCGAATTTAATATATAGATTTTACACAATTCCTATTAAAATCTCAGTAAGATTTTTTGTAGATATAAACAAAGTTATTCTAAAATTTATATGGAAAGCAAATGAACTATATCAGCTAAAACAATTTTGAAAAAAATGAGAAGGAAATGGAAACAACAAGTCTACCCAATTTCAGGAATTATTATATGCTTCCTTAATCAAGACTGTGTAGCACTGGCACATAGATCAATGGAACACAATAAAAACCAAGAAATAGACCTATATAACTCTGCCCAATTGATTTTTGACAAATGTGCAAAAGCAATTCAACAAAGAAAAAAATAGTCTTTTCAACAAATAGTGCTGGAGAAATCGGACATCCACATTACAAACATATTGCAAACCACATATTCGATAAAGAACTACTATCTAGAATACATAAAGAACACTGAAATCTCAAAAGTAAAATACCAAACAATTCAATCAGATAATTAAAAAAAGACGTGAAAATGCACATGGCAAATAAGCACACAAAAAGATATTCAAAATCATTAGCTATTAAGAAAATTCAAAATGAAACCATAATGAGATATCATTCTACAGCTATATAGAGAATGGTTAGAGATAAATGGTCCAAATGGTTAAGATAAAAAACAGTGAAAATAACAAGTGCTGGTGAGGATTTGGAGAGTCAGGATCATTCATAATTGCCAATGGGAATGTAAATAGTACAACCACACTGGAAATCAATTTGATAGTTTTCTTAAAAGCTGAACATGTAACTACCATACAACCCAGCAATTCTTCTCCTGAGCATTTATCCCAGAAAAATAAAAACCTATGTTCACATAAAAACCTATTCACAAATGTTCGCAGCAATTTTATTCATAATATCCAAATACTGGAAACAACTACAGTGTCTTTCAATGGATGAATGGTTTAAATAAATCAGGGCACCTGAGTGGCTCAGTCAGTTAAGCAACCACCTTCGGCTCAGGTCATGATCCCAGGACCTGGGATAGAGTCCCAAACCGGCCTCCCTGCTCAGCAGAGAGCCTGCTTCTCCCTCTCCCTCTGCCTGCTGCTCTGCCTACTTGTGCTCTCTCTATCTGTCAAATAAATAAATCATTTCTTTTAAAAATAAAAAAAACCATGGCACCATGAAATGTCATGGACAACTACTCAGCAATAAAAAGGAATGAACTACTGATACACACAACTTAGATGAATCTCCAGGGAATTACACTGGGTAAAAAAAGTCAATCTCGAAGTTCACATAATGTATGATATTATTTATATAACATTCTTGAAATGAGAAACAGAAAGCAGAATAGTAGTTGCCAGGACTTAAGGAGTAGAGATGGATGGGGGAAAATGATAGGACTATAAAAAGGCAAAACAAAGAATACTTGTAATGATGGAAATATTGTGTATCTTGACCTATCAGTGTGAATTCCCTGATTGTGATATTTTATTACAGTTTTACAAGATACTACCAATGGAGAAAAATGGGTAAAACATACACAGAATCTCTTTGTATTATTTCTTGCAAATGGATGTGAATCTATGATTATCTTTATAAAAACTTTTAAAAAATGAATGTGTTGGACTAGATTATCTTTGAGTGATTTTCTCTATCTGAAATTCCATGATCTGAGGAATCTAAGGATCCACTGGCTCTTGGTTATACATGGCTCTACTATTTCCAACAGATGAAGCTTCTTGTACATCTGGACACCAATGTTCATGCTGGTAAGTAAGGGTCTGGATAACCAAATGAAGATAAATGTGTAACTACATCTGACAGATCCTACAGATCTAAATCTATTTAGAGATGGGGAAAAAAAAAAAAAAAAAACAGAGGCCCAGCAAGGGGAGACTCCTCACACAAAAGGAATGGTTAATGGAAGAATTAGAAAGAACCAGATTAGAAAGAACCCAGGCTTCCAAACAGGGCACTTTCCTCCACAGTAATTTGTAAATATCTACTGACCATGCTGACAGCCATTCAAATCCTTAAACACACCCAGCCCAAGCCTTTCCAGAGCTCTCCTAAACCATCGTTGGTGGATGCAAAATTTGGACAATAAAGAAAAAGGTTTTTTAAAGTAAGATCAGAAGGAAAAGGGTAGGATCAGCAAACTTCTTTTGTCAAGTGCCAGATAGAAAATATTTTCAGCTTTGCGATCCACATGGTTTCTCTAACAACCATTCAGTTCTGCCATCAACATACGACAGCAGCCAGAGACAATCTGTAAACAAATGCAAGAAGATGTACTCCAACAAAATTTTATTTTCAGAGAAGTCAGTGAGCCAGATATCACCCACAGTCAAAGTTGGTGGACCCTGCCACAGAGAAACAATGGAAACATGTGGTCTTTGCACCTGTGGTGATAGTATCTACCCAATGAGGTTACTGTGAATAATGTATCACATGGAAGTGCTTAGCAATGGGCCCGGGACATAGTAAGTCGTTGATGTAGTAGTTCATGGTAACTATGCCACATGAAGAGTGGTTGAAGAAACTGAGTGTGTTTAGATTGAAGAAGAAATACCAGGAGGCATGAAGATGGGGGACATATAGGAACAATTTTTAAATTCCTGAGAAAAGGGAGTTGATTTTTGACAGGTGGCCCCAAAAGGCAAAAGAAGTAGATCTAATGAATTCAGTTTAACAGAACCATATTTCAGTTCAGCATAGGAGAAGTCTTTATAATAGTCATTCTGTCTCACAAGGAAATGACCTGTCTCATAGTAAGTTTCCTTTTCTGAGGGCATTTAAGGAAAGTTTCAAGGGGCAAGGCAATGAGCGGGAGAAAGACAAGTCTGAGATGCTGGAAAGTTGTTTCTATGGAATAGGTGAAATGAAGTATAGTAAACCAATCCTCTACTTTTCTGAATTCTAATCCTTATTTACCTTTAGATCTGTATGCTATTTCATACAGTTTTAGAATGTAACTATAACTAGCTATACTCATCCATCATTCATTCATTTACCCCCAAAATATATATTGCGTATTTATAATTTTTCTAAGCACTAGAGATACGGCAGTGAATAGTTGATCAATAAGTCATTAAAAATTAAACAGAAAAGCGTATCCTTCCTTGGGGAAATGAAATATCCCATTTTTATTTGTATATTATTTGGATGTTTTTTATTTTATTTTATTAAAGATTTTATTTATTTTTTTGATAGAGAGAGAAATCACAAGTAGGCAGAGCAGTAGGAAGGGGAGGGAGGGGGAAGCAGGCTCCCTGCTGAGCAGACAGCCCGATGCAGGGCTGGATCCCAGGCCCCTGGGATCATGACCTGAGCCGAAAGCAGAGGCTTAACCCACTGAGCCACCCAGGCGCCCCAATTTGGCTATTTTTTCATTGGGATACTCTGTAGGCAATTATTTCAGTAACGTTAACACTCAGAAATAAAATTGTTTTCCTGTTCTGGGAGCTTGTGTAAACGTTCAGAAGGAAGATGATTAGATTTTTCTCCCCATAAGGTTAAAGGTCCCCACAATCCGGACTTTATTAAAAAACAGATACTCTGTGACTACAGGGGATAGAATTTGCTACCAAAATATTAGGAATTCTAGCCTTTACTTATCCCTTCTACAATAGAAACAGCAGGAGGAAGCTACACGGGATATTTTCTGGAATGAAATATGAAGGCCCTGCAGTTTGTTGCTGGACCCTCGTCATCTGCTCTGGTCAGAACTGACTCTTTATATGCACATGTTGCTTTCTGCCTGCAAAGCTGCTAAGTAATAGGAGCTTCATAACTTCCTGGTACACACTCTTTCCTCATAGTTCTCTGGTATAGACAATGGCAAACACAGCCTTTCAGAGGCAGATCCCATCCTGGCAATTCCTTATTAGCCTAGATCTCTACTGCTGAAAGGGATTTTGAAAGAATGTGCACACCTCCAAATGGTATGGTTTTAGGCCACTGAGAAAGACTCTCAGTCTTAAAAAAAAAAAAAAAAAAAAAGCAATCCTTCTAACTTTTGCAAAACACAGAAAAAAGACTTGTATGCAGAGATGTTTGCTACAATATTCATTGTAGTAGCAAATAGAAAACTACCTTTGAATAAAAGAATAGGGTAATTACTAAATGTTATATAGGCATTAAAATAATGTTTATTAAGTATTTTAATAATATGAAGAAAATATACTTAATAATATTAAGTGAAGACAGACAACATGAAAGTATACAGTACAATTTCAAACTTAATTGAAAAAAGGTGAGGCACAAACGAAAAAGACTGGAAGTGAAATATACCAGATAAAATACTAAAGACATTTGCCTTGGGTGATGGAATCATTGCAATCCTTCTTTTACATCTGTGTTGAGCACATTCTTTTTTTTTTTTTTTTTAAGATCGATTGATTGATTTGACAGAGCCAGAGCACAGACGTGTGCACACACACAAGAGGCAGGGGAGGGACAGAGAGAGAGAGGGAGAGAGAAACCCAAAGCAGACTAGCCACCGAGCAGAGAGCTTCACCAGAGGCTTGATCCCAGGACCCAGAGATCATACCTGAGTCAAAATCAAAGAGTTGGCCACTTAACTGACTGAGCCACCAGGTGCCCCTGTATTATGTGCATTTTAGTCACTGAATATGTTTCACTTTTAACATCTGAAAAATAAATATGTATGTCTTAAAGGCCCTTTTCTACCTTTTCACAGATATCTAAAATACCAATAGGAAAACTCTAAATTTTATATTCTCTCTAGCAAAAAAAGCATGTGAGGGACCTGACCACTTTAAACATGATCTGCTTAGTTCAATTCAACTACATTTATTGACTATCAGGTTGGAGATTCTGTTTATCCATTTATATTTTTTGTTGAGACCACTCAATCTCCATTTATCTCACTCACTTTTTTCTGTCAAACCAGCCACTTCCTCACCGTCAGCCGTTCTTCATGTCGAACTAACTTTGATCCCAACTCCAGATGTGGATGTGTAACTTCTGGTTGCACTAATAAGTTTGAAAAGGGAGATGTTTGGGGTGCTTGGGTGGCTCAGTCAGCTAAACATCTGCCTTCAGCTCAGGTCATTATCTCACCTGTGCTCGCTCTCTCTCTCTCTCTCTGTCAAATAAATAAAATCTTTAAAAAAGGGGCAGGGGATGGGGGGAGATGATCTAATCAGAGCCAGTTAGAAAACAAAATGAGTATTTTCCTGAGACTTGAAAGAAGGGCAACTTTTCCCCCACTGGTATACTACCTGAGGCTATGTAATATCCTCGGTTACCAGAGGGCCTCACGTAAAGTTTGAAAATGAAACCATCATGGCCCAATGAACACAGGTCCATTACTTCTAAGTAGGAAATCCTCTACCAGGATGAAAGCAAAAATCATTTTATGCTGGATGAAGAATAGAAGCAAATATCTTCTACAGCTTATCATCCTGAAGTCAAGATTCTATAAAATCAAGCCCAGGTAACTGCTAGCAGAGGGCAGGAAACTCCCACCTGAAGCCAAATTCAGATAAAAGACAGAGGTAGCTGCCATGAGGAGGCTGAACAGGAATATTAATAAAACTCCACTCCCACTCCTCCAAGCCCAGACACAAAGAGACTTCCCAAGACTAAGTAGAATGAGGGCAACAGACAACCCTCTCTACCCTTACTAGAAGCTTAGCCCTGAGTGACAAGTCAAGGAGGGCACCACAGGGAGAGGAGCAAGAGCACAAGGAGAGACCACTTCAGTAATGCAGGCACACACCGATGGCTGATCTGGTTCCAGCACCTGCACCCCTCTTTTCTCCTATGCCCAAGATCAGAGACCTGTGGCTTTTGTAAAAACAGACCTGGAGATTTTATCTCTCACAAGCTGAAAATGAGTCTAAAGTATCAAATAGCTGCTAAACTAATATGGTCTTGGGCTTATTTTGCCGTTCTTGAAGTGGTCCCAGTAGTGGTAGTAGTGATGGTAGGAATAGTGGTGGGGTGGTGGCAGCAGTAATAGTAGTAATAGCAGTGGTGGTGGCAGTAGTAGCACAAGGCCATGTCAAAGACCTAAGGCAGTTAGAGTAGGAGCTTTGGAGTCCAGCTGCTTGGGGGGGCCAGATCTGTTTTTGCTCCTTCTTAGTTTCCAGATTTGGACAAATTATATAATTTCTCAGTGTATCCTTTTGTAAAATTGGCATTGACCACTCAAGAGTCCGTAAAGAAGATAAAAACTCTTGTTAAGATGTGCACGAACATTACAAGATGACCTTATCAGAAACATCTTCGGTAACTTCAGTGTTGTATATAAGATACAGACATGACATAAGACCCTGTCTCTGCTGATAACAACTCACAAACAGTTGGGGGAGAAGGATTAACACATGACTGTACTATAAAACCTAGTGAAAATTGCCAAGATAGGCATTCAAATCGACTCCAAACAAAAAAGTGAAGTGCGACACAGGGGATCCCTGATGGCTTTAAGGAAAGGAATCAGGTTTGAGATGGGTTCTGGTGTATGGGCAGGACTCAGATGGCCAGGTATCAAGGTGGAGACATGGGAGAGAAAGTCCATAATGTGTTCTGTGAAAACAAGCAGACCACATTTGGGTAAACAGAGAAAATGGCATGTAAATAATTGACTGTTGAAATTGACTAAAGGAAAAACCTACACAGGATGGCTTGGTCTCCAAGCTAAAGATCCTTACTTTGCTTGATGATTCCAAGTTGAAAGAGGGCAAAATTGCAGGTAAATGTGTGCCATAAAAATTGACCTTATTTTTCCATTAAAAAGCAAGTAAGGGGCGCCTGGGTGGCTCAGTGGGTTAAAGCCTCTGCCTTTGGCTCAAGTCATGATCCCAGGGTCCTGGGATCGAGCCCCACATGGGGTTCTCTGCTCGGTGGGGAGCCTGCTTCCCTTCCTCTCTCTCTGTCTGCTGCTCTGCCTACTTGTGATCTCTGTCTGTCAAATAAATAAAAAATAAATAAAATCTTTTAAAAAAAAAAAAAAGGCGGGGCACCTGGGTGGCTCAGTGGGTTGAAGCCTCTGCCTTTGGCTCAGGTCATGATCCCAGGGTCCTGGGATCAAGCCCCGCATCGGGCTGTCTGCTCAGCAGGGAGCCTGCTTCCTCCTCTCTCTCTGCCTGCCTCTCTGCCTGCTTGTGATCTGTCGAATAAATAAATAAAATCCTTAAAAAAAAAAAAAAGCAAGTAAAAGTTACCATTTATCTAGCCAAACTCATTTCTTAGATTCTTTTGTTTTTGAACTGGCCTCAAATCATTGATCTCACAGTATCATCTCTACTGATTCTGAGACTCAAGTACCAGAGCTTCAAAATCCTCCATCCATGGCTCCAAGATGCTAATAGATTCTGGAAATGCTAAAATCTTGCAGTCCCAGCCAGAGCCATGTGTGTGCAACCACCAAAATCAGAAAGTGTCCTAGCCTCAGGGACATATTTCTCTGGAAACTATGCAGCACACTGGGCCTCCTCTCTGTTCTGATTTCTGAGGGGGCATCTAGGGCATAGCTGTGCTCATTGTCTAGAAGAATAGCCTTAGGCTGAGGACAGAGTTGAGAAGACAGTGTTCTGAGCTGCCTTCCATCTCAACCCAGGCTCTGGTTTCACTGAGGTTCACTTTACAGGCATCCAGAAATAGCTACATGTCATGGAGGTAGGTGATCCCACTCTCGTTCGCCTTCACAAAGCTTTAAAATAACGACAAAGACTTGAAAATGGCACCCAGGAATGAATCTCCTCTGGACACATCAACAGTGCACTAATGGTTTTGAAGGTCAAGTTCCTGTTCTCTATGTCTTCTGTAGGCCTGAGGACCCTATAGGGTTCAGCACTGGTTAATCATTTACCAATGGATTTACTCTTTATCCATAACTAATTCACATTACAACTGCCATAAATTTCCAGTTCTCACTTGATATCTCCAGACATGTTCTCCTTTCCTTGACTAAAAACTCACAGGGCTTTGAAAAAAATCAAAAGTGTCACTTAAATTTCTTAAGACATTTCATAGTGATTTATCCACCTATTTTAAAACTTTTGAAATCACAACATTGTGTGTATTGGAAAGGACCTCAATAAACCACCTGCATTGGTCCCTGGTTAAAACTAGTAAAGTATTATTATTTCCACCTTATAAATGAGACAAAGCAAAAGAGATGTGAACATGATTTGCTTTAAGGCTGTAAGGATAAATAATGGCAGAACCAACACAACAATGCTGGTCTCCAGTCTCCTAATGTGTCTCTTTCAATTATGCCCTGCCATTTTTGCTACCATTAACAACTAAAGGAGTGCATCCAGAATTTGGCAAAAGTAAGAGGCAGTAAATAAGTGTGCGTGGGTGGCTCAGTCAATTAAGTGACAGACTCTCGATTTTGGCTCAGGTCAGGATCCTGGAGTTGTAGGATCAGCCCTGTCCCACTCACGCTCAGCAGGGAGTCCGCTTGAGATTCTCTCTCTCTCTTTCTCCCTCTGCCCCTCCCCACCTAAAATAGATAAATCCTTAAAAAAAAAAGAGAGCGAGAGAGAGACAGTAAACTGTTGTATTTAAACTGGGGTCTTAAGCCATAGCCTTCCATGTACTTAGTCAAAGGAACCTAGTCATATTACTTAACTTCTCTACACCTCAGTTCCTACATGTGCAGGAGAGAGATGATAATTCCTCTTAGGGTTTCTGAGACAATCAAATACATTACTATATATAAAGTTCCTAGTGCGTATCAATCACGGTCTAGGTATCTGCTACGACAATCTCTATTTCCATTGCCAACCTGTTCCTAATTTTACCTGTGGGATTCAGAGCTTGTGTCATCTTCTCCCATTGTACAGATTAGGAACCTTAAAGACATCCTTAATCCTACTCATCCTGTTCACCTCCTCTCTCTTACCCCACGGTCTATGGATTGTGAAGTCTTTTCAATTCTAATTTCCAAGTATCTTTCAAATCCCTTCTCTACACTGCATCCTCTATGTCAAGGCTGCCGTAGCATGCTGAATCTCTTGTTTATATACTCCCCAACTTGATCCTGGTACAGTTTTTTTTTTGTCGACCAGTGTTTGGGAGTCATTGGAAAGGATAAAATGTGCACTCATGAGGGTATTCTATAAAGTTTCTCATGTTTGGGCCCTCAGCTACTCCTCCAAGGAAATTAAATGCCCTCTCCCCTCTCCCCTCTTGGCTGTGCTGCTCCTTCTTCTGTGCCCCCACAGCTCTGTGTTCATGACTCCCACATTGGCACCTGTTTCATCAGTTTCATTGTGTTTGTACCCCTGGTTCCCCCCACTTATAGGGCCAGCTACATGGCCATGTGTCTGGGGAATCCCACAGGGCCCTGCTCTTGAAAGGGCCCTGAACTTGTTTTAAAGCTCCACTAGAGCTATCCTGAAATTCTTAATAATTGTTGAACAAGGGACAACTCATTTTCATTTTGCACTAGGCCCCACAAATTATGTACTCAGTCCTGCCTGCTCGACTGTGAACTCCTTAAAAACAAAAGCTTTTTGCTATTCACTCAAAATCCTCCTTGGTTAGCACAGAGAAGTCCTGGCACAGAGCAAGCTTTTGGTAAATATTTGTTGAATTTATACATGAACGGATGAAAGGATAGCATAAAGCATCTCATACAAAAATAGTGTAGTATGGCTAATTAACTTTGAAGAATAAGCTTTGTTTTTGCTTGGGGGAAAGAGGAGTCAATTGATAAATTCACAAAATGACTGGCCATTCCAAATAAATAACACAAAATTTCCTAAGTTTCTTTTTTGATTATTCAAACTGTTTCTCCCTTTAAGCCCTGCTGCCTCCCTATTCTTCTCAGAATGCAAAACTGCAGGTTAATGGAGCTTGGAATTGTGCTATCAAATATGCCCTGACGGTTTGTGCCAAGCACTACTATGCTCAATTCTGGGAATAGTGAGAAAGGGAAGGGAGAGGCCACAGAAAGGTGAACTAAGCAGGGTCCCTGTCCTGAAGAAGCAATTAAATCTTACTCCTCAAGAGCTTATATCAAAGATGAGTTGACTTCATGGGAGTTCTGCAGCAATGAATCAAGAATAAAGACACTAGACTTGGCCAGTGGCCCAGCTTCCTGAACATTTCAACTGACAAAATGTCTCAGTCTGAATACAATTCCCCCACTATGAGATCTGTGGATTCACTAGTTAACATGGGCAACCAACTCGGAGGTGCTCATGGAGCATAATAAATAAGTAGCTATTGAGGTGGGGGGAGGTGCCTTTGCTTCCCCGTGTTAGAGAAGAAAAGACAAACATCAGTTGTGAAAGTGAGCCAAATAATTGGTGAGGACAGATGTCCCTTGCTCATGCTGAAGGCACGATCAAGTTTCCAGCGTGGCAAAGACCACACACCACCCTGCTGCCTTATTATGCACTCCCTGCAGTACTAACTTCTTCCTGTTCTCAGAAACAACATGGAAGTTCAAAGCGAGTTTCTCTCGCTTTTCCCGATTCAACAGGTTCTACTTAACCACTCTACTATTTGATCCAACAAGAGTGATAATATTGAGAGAGTCTCGTCAAAAAAAACATAAATGCCAATAAACATATAGAGATGTGCTCAATTTCAAATCAAAGAAATGCAGAAATAATAGAGCCACAAAGTATCATTTTCATATAGCAGGTGAGCCCAAGTTGAAAAGATTGATAGTGCTCAACATTGACAAGTATGGTAGAAAAGGTAAGTATTCTTAAAAAAGATTGCTTGTCAGAGTGTAAATTGGTACAAGCACAATCTTCTGAAAGGCAATTTAGCATTATGTACCAATCAAAATTTAAAACACACACCCCCTTTTATGCATCAATGCTATTTTTAGGACTTTATCCTGAGGGAAAAAAATCGGACAAGTATGTGAAATTACATGTGCAAATTGTCCATCATAGCCAAAAAATTTAAAATTAACTTAAGTGAGCAACATGAGAGATTCGCTTAATATAACATAGTTCATCCAAATACAATTTAAATGTTAAAATAGTCACATGGAGCTATAATTCTCAGAAGAAAAATATGGCCATGATATATTTTCAGGTGTAATGAAAAGGACAGCTTAAAAAATATGTAGATGGAATGACTCCATTTTTTGTTCAAGAATATATTTATGAATATGTGTATGCATGCTTTTTGGAATAGATTATGACTGGTTTTATTGTGTTTTGGCATGATGCGTAGTACAAATAAATGGTTGATATCCAAATACAACATGCTTCCTATATTAGACATGTATCAGGGGAGAAGGGAAGTCTTAAAGAAATGATATGTTCAGTAGTATGCTGGTAAATATTTAACAACTGGCCTTCAGGTGGGGCAAAATGCAAGTCCTGTGTAGCATTGCTGATTTCTATGGCATAAATACTCCCAGCGTTACTCATTTCAGGCTACTGAATATGGAGTAGAAAGAGCTGAACAGTAGCACACCACTATGTAGTATTTCCGTGATACAAATACACAAATGTAAATAAACACAACGGTATAGAGAATATTAAAATGTAGTAAAAAATTATAAAGTTTCGTATGTTAGATGAGTTAGATGGATTTGGTGGACTCATCTTTTATAAGTCTTTAGAAGGAAGATCAATAATACTGATCGTGTCTGAGTGGAAGATTTACGAATCATATTTACTTCATTTTTTAGATTCTTATGTGTCATTTCAATACTTTTATAGTAAACATATGTTATATTTATAATCAGAAGAATCAAGAGGGTTGTTTTCTTACTCACTAGAAACTAGGAAAGAAAAAAAATCAGAGAACAATTACTTTTAAAAACAAGTCTTGGGGCGCCTGGGTGGCTCGGTGGGTTAAAGCCTCTGCCTTCGGCTCAGGTCATGATCCCAGGGTCCTGGGATCGAGCCCCGCATCGGGCTCTCTGCTCAGCAGGGAGCCTGCTTCCTCCTCTCTCTCTGCCTGCCTCTCTGCCTACTTGTGATCTGTCTGTCAAATAAATGAATAAAATCTTTAAAAAAAAAAAAAAATAAAAACAAGTCTTACTAGAATAAAAACAAAACACTTCCCCAAAAGGAGTATGATTTCATAATGGTATAATGAAGGACAACCGTGAGCAATGTTCTAAACAATTAAATCACAATATTAATCAATTAACCACTTTGTTAAGTCATAGTATAAGGAAATAAGCCCTTGTATTTCTTTATTTAAAATATTTTATTTATTTGCTTATTTGGCAGAGAGAGCAGAGGGAGAGGGGAGAAGCAGACTCTCCACTGAGCAGGGAGGCAGATGTCAGACTCAAGCCCAGGACCGTGGGATCATGACCTGAGCGAAGGCAGCCACTTAACTGACTGAGCCACCCAGACACCCAAGCACTTAGTATTTCTAAGGCATTTCAAAACATAAATGTGTACCCACAGAATTTCAAAGGAATTCAAGCTCCCAGGAGATCTGATACTCCCTTTCTACAAATAATGAAACTTAATTCCAAGGAAAGTTGTGGTTTTCCCAAAGTAAGAACTACAGGGCTGGGTATGGGGTAGCTCAGCTCCTCTCCATTTATAAATGGTCTCTGTAGCTTGTGAATGAATAAAAGTATACAGTCCTTACTTATGGTCACTTAGTGAGAAGCGATGACCTCACTTTGGGGTCAGTAGTCACATTCAACTGGTTAATTTCTGAAGCCCTGACACTTCCTATCTTCATTTAGATAGCAGCTTACACTCCCCTAAGATTTTGTATTTCTCAAAACACTTGCCCATAGATTATTTCAGCTGATCCTCATAAGACCCCTAAGAGACAGGTAGAATAGGAAGGATCACTCCTATTGGACAGATTTGGAAACAGGGTAAAGCAGCAAGTGACTAGCCTGAGGTCAGTGAGAGCGGGGCCGCTGGTCCAGTTGCAGCACTGGCTAGGAAACAGTTTGCTCTTTGAGGCTATGAGGAAGTCATCTGGTTGAACCTGCTCTGAAGGTTACTTTCTCCCCTTTTCTTCCTTGTTAAATTTCAAACAAATTCTTTCTTCTCTTGACTCCTGTCTTACTTTGCACTTAAGATTATTACTTTCATATCACCTAGAGTTGCTCCTTAATTCCTCTTTCTTTTGTTCTAGGATGGAAGACAGTCCCAGGCATCTTTAGGCCTGGAAACATTCCTGTTCTTCATTTGATATGAGGGCTACACTCTAGAATGCTATTTTTTCTTGAAATTTGAAGTGATTTCTATTATTGGAGGAATGTCTTCTGCAAAGGTCCAAATAGTGTATATTATAAAGCAAGAAACTATAAACACTTTGATGTGACACATTTCTAGACAATTTCTTGGCTTTCTAAAAGGGATTAAAATTCAAGTCAGAAGAGACAGACTTATTCAGGAAATACAAGTCTACAAATTATATATAACAAAACAGATCTTGGGGAATCTAAGATCAGACATTCTCTTAAGCTTTGTTATCTTAAGAGAGAAAGTGTGTTCTGTTAACAGTACAATGTCCTGGGGAAGGACTGAGAAAGGGATCACTGGGCTATATTTAGGTCCAGAGACAAAAGAGGTGCCAACTTAATTAATGTGGGGCCTCAGCCCCTGGACTTACTGACCGATGCCACCTTAGACAAATTCCCAGTGTGTCAATTTCTTCATCCTTAAAGTGGGAATCATAGCATATATCTCACAAAGTATAGTAAAAAACCAAAATAGCTAACGGCCAAGAAAATACTTGGTAAACTAAAACTCACTATAAAAGTACATGGAATATCTTGAAGCTATCTTGATAATTTTTGTGAGATCTTCCCGTTGACAACACCATGGATGGACCTAGAGGTATTATGCTAAGTGAAGTTAGACAGAGAAAGACAAATACCATATGATTTCACTCATATGTGGAATCTAAAAAACAAAATAAAACAAGCAAACAAAAAAAATAGGCTCATAAACACAGAAAACAAACTGGTGTTTGCCAGAGAGGAGAGCACTGAGGGAATGGACAAAATTGGTGAAGGAGACAAAGACGTACAAGCTTCCAGTTATACAGGGATGAAAGGTACAGCACAGGGAATATAGTCACGAATATTGTAATAACCTCATCTGGTGACAGATGGTAACCACACTTATTGTGGTGAGCATTTCATAATGCAGAGAATTGTCAAATCACTATCCTGTACATCTGAAACTAACATGACATTGTATGTCAATTGTCCTCTATCAAAACCAAGCAAATAAAAAGAGATCTTCAGAATTTTGGAAGTTTACAACTCTAGGTGAGGGGGGCATGGGGAATGGAGTAGTGAGTTACAAAGGGAGAGAGTCAGACACAGCAACAGGCAGGTGGCCAGGTTCCTCCAGGCGGAACAAGATGGAGCACCAAGACTGCATACTAATGGCCTCACCTCCGCTGAGACCGCTGGCCAAAGGACTCTGGGCCAGAAAGCACAGAGCCCCTTTTCCATACCAAAGGCCCTCTCCTAACTGGACTTCCAGCTGCCCACAACATGATATGGACACCCTGACGCATGGGTGGTGCCCTTACGAACATGAACTCTGAACAAAATTGCCGCACTGCAGTGTGTAGGCTAGGGAAGGAGTCGTTTCCCCGGCACTAGGAATGTCTGCTAGCAAGTGGATGACTCTTAATGACTCTTGAGTGGCAAATTGTCAAAGAGCAGAAATGAGTTTATGAGAAAAGAGTGGGTGTGTTTCCATCTGAGGATGTGAGGGAGGAGCCCCTGCCTTCTGGTGAAGAGCACTCCAGATGAGGGTCAAGTTTTCAACTTAATATAGAGGATAATACAATATTGACTCTCTAAAGAAAAGATTTTGAAGAATCGAGGATGATAGCCAACAGAGCATTAGAAAGCCAGTTCTAGTGATGTTTGTGTAGGGCCTAAAGAGAATGGTCATTCAGCAGTCCAATCTGAAAGAAGTAAGGAGATGGTTAAGAAGCCCATATCCATTTGGGTGCTTTCTATCCCCTTATAATTTTTTCAGCTTTGATAGCACAAGGGATCTACTCTTGAAGGTCCAAAAAATGTTGTTGCTATAGGAACAGGTAAGCAGATTAAACTTGAAAGACCAGTTCAGGAACAAAGAATTTAATAGTCAGGGCTAAAGCAATTAACCAGGATAAAATTTAAATAAATATCTTTTGGGTTTGTTATTTCATTATTAATTCCAGGAAGATAAAATGCTATTATAGAATGGGAGTATTGCATTTTAATTACACCATTACTGGCATAAAAGACTATACTTACTCAATTAACAGAAAGGCCTTATTAACCAAAAGTATGCATTTCTAACTCTCTCTTGATTACATTGTAAATGAGAAATACAGCTTTAAATTCAGCAAGAACATTAGAATCATCTCTGATTTTCCTATAATTCCCCAGAAGAGAGCACATCTAAAATAAAAGAGACCATGAACTACCAAAAGTTGTCTGTAAAAAATCTCCATAACGAGAGACCTATGAGCAAAATTTGAGAAGTAAACATAAAAGTGTATGGGCTGACAATTGCTAATATTTTACGTTTTCCCCAGCCAACATTGTTTGCGAACACAGATATGTGAGAAGAGAGGACAGTCAAAGACTCAGCTGCACTCCTACCTCACAGTGGCTATTCTGCTTCTTCCTATCAAGGAATGCACGGCTCCCAACATTAGGGGTTTGCTGAAATTATTTAAGTTCTGAACAGAACTTGCAGGACTCGTGAGGCTCAAAAAGGCATCATAAAGTGGCATTGTGCTTCTCTCCCTTCTGGATAAAATGAATACAGTGTGTTCAGCCTGGCAAATTTCTGCTGTCAGAGATTATACTTACGGGACAGAGAGATTTCTTGGACACTACCTTTTCTCACGTAATACCAGAGTCAAATCGCAGAGAAGCATGTCAGTGTGTCTAAGGGTGTGCGTACCCACAGACACGCGCATATGTGTGTGTGTGTGTGTGTGTGTGTGTGTGTATGTGTGTGTGGCAGGGGGACAGTACTGGAGGCTGGGAAATGGGAATGGGAAGAGGGGAGTGTGGCTAGAATCTTACCATCTCATTCTCTTCACCTTCATTGAGCAGAGTGTGCTGGCCCTTCTCAAAGTGGTCCCCCATGAAAAAGTGATTCCACTCCTCCTCCCTGGCCTTCCTGAGCAGGAGCCTCCGGGACCAACTTGCCGAGCCACCGCAGCTCTCCAGCCGGCCGAAAGAATTAATGATCCTCCAGGTTAAGACTCCTTCTTGAACACACACCTACTCTCCGCAAATGACAATACTTAGCAAACTGGACTCCTCCCACAAGTCACCCTCAGCTCTGAGGAATTTCTGCCTTGCTTACTGCATTGTCTCAGAGCAGCTGTCCCAAAACAGGCTGCTCCCATGCCGGTCTTTTTGTGCCCAACTTCCAGGGAAAGAACTCATTGCCTGCCCAGTGCCTGCCAGCATAAGACATCTGACTGCAAATCCAACAGGACAATGCGGAGTTGGCAGGACCTTTCCAAGGAGTGGGGGAGCAGGCTCAAGAACTCCCAGGTCACTGCTTTATTCACAGAGGCTAAGGAATTGGGGGTGGGGAGGGCTAACAGAGCTGCAGATTTTATTTGATTAATGAAAGCCCCAATCCACCAGCTTTTAATAGTATCCTCATTCATTTTGCTTACAAAAGGTACAAGTTAACGACTAATCCTCTTCCAAAGTTATTTGTGGCCACATTTTTTTGCGTATGCAAAAAGCATTCTACTTAAAGTGTATGTGGAATTAAGTTCACTTTGGGAAAAACATAGAGAACAAAGTTGTGATCAAACTATTTTACGTGGTCTCCTTTCACTAAAGTGTTGGTGGTTAAACTCTTCAGGCAGTCTAGAAACCAAATATTCAAGTGACTTTGTGGCAAGACCCATTTTTTAATTTATCCACACATCCATTCAATACACACTATCTGAGCACAGGGACTACACATATAAATCAAGTCCTATCTGCTGCCCTCAGACTGAGGCAGGCATTCAAACATGCAAATAAATACAATAGAAGGCATTTTGTTATTATGAAAGCCGGAACAGAGAAGTCTAAGATATCTGTCAGAAGTCTCAACATGGTATAGGGGTCACCCAGCCACGTTGGCTCTGGAGAGAACCCTGGATTCCAGCTCCTGTCCATGTTGGTTGAGCTGTGTGATTATTTCACCTACAGGAGCTGTCTCTTCTCATCCGGTAATCCGGGGCATTGCACGAGGACTTGGGAAAGCATACCTCACAGTACCGATCAAGAGCTGTTGGTGTAATTAAACCAAATGCCCAAGGTAATAGCAGGCAGTAGAGCAGAGTAGTTAGGGCCATGTGCTCTGAATTTGGAGAGCCTCAGTTCGAATTTGAACTGTGAACCAAGGTGGGCTAGTTCCGCCATCTTAGGATAATAAGTTTCATAAGCTTTATAAGCCTCCGTTTGCCCACGTAAGTGAGGAATAGTACATGGAAAACAGTATTTATTCAATAAAGGAGAATTATTTTTACCTTCACTGTGTCTACTCACTCTTTCAAGCTACAACTCTTGGTACTAGTATCCCAACCTGGCCCTAATAGCCCTAACAAGACCAAGACTAAAGTGTGTGTGTGTGTGTGTGCATGTGCGCGTGTGCACGTGTGTGTGTACCTTGATCAAATGGTAAAGTATAAGCAAGGTAAACATTAACAGTATTAAGCTATTATAATATTAATTACTATATATACATGCTGTTCATTGAATTTCCAAAGATTATTAGCACAATTTAATCAAATAAATAAGTGAAATTCACATTTGATCGCAAGATCAACATACAAGGAATATGGCTTTTTTTTTTTTAGGGGATTGAAAACATTCTGGAAGCACATAGTGGTTGTGGCTGCACAACTTAGTGAATATACTAAAATTCACTGAATTGTATACTTTCGAAGAGTGAATTTTATGAATGTGAGTTATGTCTCAATAAAAAAATCATACCTCCAAAAAGTTAAGTGAGCATGTTAGAACTCTAGCAGGCAGTCATTCCAATATTGAGCAGAGAAAGAAACAGAATAAGAAGACTTCAAACTTTATCTCAACTGATGGGGTTGAGGAGTGTTAGTATATGATGTGGTGAAACCATACCTGTGCTGGTGTGTAGTTAAGAGGGTTTCATTCTAATGTCCATAATTGGTAATCCCCACACTGTGGCTTTCTGGCTGGGTTCCTGGATACCTTTGGCAAGGCAGGCTCCATTGTGGGTTAAGATGAGTGTGTAACTGATTCAGAGTTAAAGGAAAACCCTCACACAAACTTACTTCACTCAAGGAATCTGGTTATGCAATAACAATATTTAAGCCACAGTCAAATAGCAAAATCAGTCCCTAAAAACCTTTTGTGAAAACCAGGAAAATCTATGGAAAATCATTTTCCAGCAACATAGCCCAGTAGGACTGAGGACTTTGAAATAGTGACAGTTTCTTCACGTTCCTCGGGGAGTTCTAATAGCAAAACATCCCAGGGCCTCTCTGGCAGCGTGACTTATGGGCGGTGCCCTTACAGATTATATGCATGTTTATTTGGCATATCCAAAGTGTTCTGCAAGGGATGTTGCCTTTATTTGGCTAGGAAAGCCCTTGTGTTGTGGAAGCATTTGAGAAGGGCCTTGAAAACAAATAGGGAAGGCCTTAAAAGGTGGAGATGCTAGAGCATAGACTGGAGTGGGGCCTTGGGAAAAAACATTTGAAGCTGAGAAACCATCAGAAGGAGAAACACAGGTTTGTCCAGAGGGAACCCATTACCTTTGCTCCAACCAGGGTGTGTGTGTGACGGAAAAAAAGGGGAGTGAGATGTGGCAGAAAATACAGATAAAGGCATTCCAGGGAGGTCTGGACTTAATGTAATGAACAATGACACCAGTGACGGCAAAGTGATGTCATAAACACTCACATTTTTAGTGATCAGCCTGTGTGTAAATATTATAGGAATCATTGCATAAGTGGGTTCTAAAATGACTCAGTCTTTCTAGATAGCATATCCCTTTGGAAAGTTTCCTTGAACACTGTAAGTTACATCTTTAATTTGCCTGTTGGTAAGTGTGTTTTTTTCATTAAAAACAAATTTAATAGACTATTTTTAGAGCAGTCTTAGGTTCACACCAAAACTGAGCAGCAGATTCTCATATACTTCTTGCCTATATACATCTTCCCCTACGACCAGCAACCCCCACCAGAGTGATACATTTGTTACCATCAATGAACCACCCTCAACACCGGAAGTCCATAGTTGAGGTTAGGAGTTACTCTTGGTGTCATACATCCTATGAGTTTTGACAGATGTATAATGACATTTGTATCCACCATCACAGTATCATACAGAGTATTTCCACTATCCTCAAATTCCCTCAGCTTCCTTTATTCATCCTTATGTCTCTCCTAACCCCTAGCAGCCACTGATTCTTTTACTATCCCCATTTTGCTTTTTCCAGAATGTTACACAGTTGGAATCATACAGTATGTTGCCTTCTCGGAGTGATTTCTTTCGCTTAGTCGTATGCATATAAGTTACCTCCATGTCTCATTCCCTTTTAGAGTTAAATAGTATTTCATTGCCTGGATGCACCACAGTTTATTTATCCATTCACTTACCAAAGGACCTCTTGGTTGCTTCCAAGTTTTGGCAACTAGAAATAAAGCTGCATACATTCATGTGCAGACTTTGGTGTGGACATATGTTTTCAACACATTTGATAATGTCATCAAGGAAATGCAAATTAAAGCAACAATAAGAATCCACTGCACACCTATTAAAATGGCCAAAATTGAAAGCACTGACAATACCAAATGCTGACAAGAATGTAGAGCAACAGGAACTCTCCTCATTCTTTGCTGGTGGGAATGCAAAAGCAAACGTCATGATAGAAGACAGTTTAGAAGTTTCTTACAAAATTAGACATCTTATCATATGATCCAGCAATCGTGTTCCTTGGCATTTACTTGAAGGGGTGGAAAGTTTCAATCAGGCTGTCTCTCCCCAATTTTGCCTGTTAAATATTTCTATTCTTCACTACATGTGCCTCACAGGTACGATACGGCATGGTGAGAATAGTGGATGTAGATTCGGTGTGGTCTGAATTAGAATCTTGACATTTTGTTGACAGAGTCCATTTTCTCATTTATGTAATACTTACTTGATTAACTTCAGGGTGCCAAGACCTGTAGTAGGTAAAAAATAGAGATTAGTACAATATGACTTTGAAAAGTTAAGTCTGCTAGAAAGAAACACCAACATCAAAATACACATTCCAAAACATGTGCTAACCATATAGGAGTGTCAGAGGGAGTTCAGGTAGGGAGTGAGGCCAGGAAGGTTCCATGGAGGTAGGGAGCTCTGTGCTGGCCTAGGTAAATGGAGATGAATAGGGAAAACATTATTGAAAAAGGAGACAGAAGGCAAAGGCACGGAGGAGGACCTGCCCATGAGCTCATTCAGAGATTGTGAATCATGCACAGATGTTGATGACTTAGAATTGAGAGAAATGTCCAAAGAAAAGTTGCTTCATCCATTCCTTGATTCTCTCTCTGCACTCATTTCCTCTTAAGCGCTCCATCTCAAATGAGAATGAAAAAGGAAAGCAAGAAGAAAATAAATAATTAGCTACCTCTTTGTTGATCTGGTATCTCCGCTTGCTTTCATTTATCCTAGGAGCAAGCCTGCTGCTCTGAGCAATTCCCGACCTCTTTGGGTGTATAGAATAGATATTAAGTGGAAATAATGGCAGTACTAGACTCTGCCAGGACTGTGGAGATGCTGATACTTCACTAGCTAACCCATTTAGATAGTGTGAAGATAAGTGGTAATAATGTTTCATCATATATTAATTTCCACCTTTCATCTGAGAACTCCACAGCATATTACAAACATTATTCCTTGCGACATCTCTGTGAAGTACAGAGATGAGTAATATCATTGCCCCCACTTGAGAGCGGTAAGAACTGAGTCACAAAGGGGTCACAGAGAACTGATCAAGGTCATGTGTCCTCGGCATGGAGTGGAACCTGAAACACACGTAACATTGGTGCCTTCTCATCATTGGCAATGAGCTGCCTCAAGCTTCCTCTTTGGTCCTCGTTACCCAAATCTGTTCTTTGTAGAGTACTTGAGATCTTTAGTTATAGAACTTTATCTAAACTCAAGGTTTTACTGTTATTATGCGTTGTCCTAATCTGCACTAATGCTTAATGTGTGGATGATACTGGAGCAAGCAAAGATGTGATGTCCCAAAGAGGAATTACCTGCCTCAAGGTGGTGAGGTGAAGTTTAATTGAATTAATTAACGTTTGTAAAACATTTAGCAATCCTTAGATTAAAGGGTCTAATACAAAGATACAGGGCTTCCCCATTAATTACAGAAGAAAAGAGCTGGCTAATGGCTGCTTCTACTTCTTAGAGGCATTGCTCCCAATTCTCCCTGCTCAGCACTGGTTCCAACCTTCTTTAATGTGGCTTGTGGTGGCGCATATATCCACATGCAGAAAAGCCCCATCCCCTTGCATTCTGTCCTTTTCCAAAAATAAAATAAAAGACTCCTCTTTAGAGGTAAGTCTGCTTCCCTTCTGTGAAGCTTACCTCACTTGGCAACTCATATGGTAATTCCAGGTCATGAAGGACAGTCTATTAAAAAAATAATAATAGGGCGCCTGGGTGGCTCAGTGGGTTAAAGCCTCTGCCTTCAGCTCAGGTCATGATCTTAGGGTCCTGGGATCGAGACCCGCATTGGGTTCTCTGCTCAGCAGGGAGACTGCTTCCCACCCTCTCTCTCTGCCTGCCTCTCTGTCTACTTGTAATATCTGTCTGTCAAATAAATAAATAAAATCTTAAAAAAAAAAAAATGAGAAGAAGAAGAAGAAGAAAAAGCCAAAAGAGTAAATGCCCAGAAAGAAACTTTGTGCCAGTGTACTAATTTCGAGAACTTTCAAGCTGGAAATTTGAATATACAAAATAATACATGTTAGAGAGCAACTATTAAGAATCACCGGGGATGCCTGGGTAGCTCAGTTGGTTAAGCGGTTAAGTGGCTGACCCTTGGATCTAGCTCAGGTCATGAACTCAGTGTCCTGGGATCGAGACCCCCATCAGGTTCACGCTCAGCGCAGAGTCTCCTTGAGAATTGTTTCTCTCCCTTTCCCTCTGCCCCCACCCCTCTTCTGTCTCTCAAATAAATAAATAAATCTTTAAAAAAAAAAAAGAATCATGGACTATTACAACTCCACCTTAGAAATTAATAAATGACCTCATCGTTTCTCAGGTAAAGAAAAAGTTCTGGGAAGACTGAACAATGATTTGCCCAAGGTTACAATCTGTGAGAGATGGGAATCCAATAAGGGACTCAAGTGTTCATGTAGCACCATATTGCTGTCCACCTTTTGTAAAAGAATCAGAGTTAGATATATGAAACATTCTCTCTAGAATACTTAAAAGGGAATTTCATTTGAAAAGTTCGATTTAAATTTAAAAATTCCTAGAACCCACCCATTGTGTAGGCTGTGGCCATACCACAGAATTGTAGGATATATCCAACTATTTTAGCAGGACATGGCATTGGACACACCCACTGAGGTAAAAAAAAAAAAAAAAATCGGCTCTTGGGGAACTGATGAAATCACAGGGACTAACAAAGGAAGTTCAATCTAGCAAGCAACTGAAATTTACAACAATCTTTGCTTATAGCTCAAGAGAGTAGTTGGCCAAGGGGATTGGGGGAGGGACATAAAACAAAAGTGGAATATTCCCAAAAAGTAGTTAGAGGTGGCTAAGCAGTTAGAGGCCAGCCATGAGGCAAGTGATACCTGGAAATCCAGACAGGAAGCTGGCTCCAGGAGTCTGTCCTCTAGTGACCAATCCCAACCAGAGACTTTGGGCCTCGGGCGAGGTTCCAATTCCAGGTGAGAGCCTGGCAAGAGAATGATTAGTACATAATTCTAGGAAGGATCTGGGCTCAATATGGGCCTTCAGACAGCAATGTGGGACAGAGACTTAAGAAATGAAGCAGGAGCCCAATTAGAAGAATCAGGGCACCACATCCAGTCAAACTGGCAGGGAGTATGACATCACTGAGCAATGGAGAACTGGGCTGGGCTGGCTTCAGGATCTCTGCCATGGGCCCAGAATGACCCAGGCGCAGAACTGAGCCACCCAGTGGGAATCAAGAAGAGATCCCTGCTGGAGATGGAAACAGAGAGGCAAAATGGGACTGCTATTGGGCCTCTCTGTTTACCTCCTTCCTGGTGTTCACTTTATGCTAGTTATTGCTTTCATCAGCAAGAAAGCCACACCGAATGTAGGACACTTTTAAGGGGATCAATCAATGATATTTTGGGAGAAGACTAAAATGAACTAATGAATTTCAGAGGTTTTATTTGTCCATGTTATACATATCTTTCAAGGCCCTAAGCAAATGGGCAGTGGAGTATGTTATTTCCCGGTGGAAGAAAGGATGGGAAGTGAAACTAAGGCACTCCTAGCACTCGGACCCCAGTTAGCGTGACGTCAGAGGGGGACTCCCTGAGGTTTCTTTTTAGTTCTCCCCTCAAGCTTCCATTAACTCTGCCAAAGCACCTCAAATCAACAATTTAGTAAATACAGTGTTTTACACTCAAATGCAACTTTAAAGTTATCCTCCAGCCTCCAGCCTAGTCTCTGGTCTTCCAGAGGGTTCTGGGGTCTGTCATGGTTTCGGCACTTCCCTCCTTTACAAGTCTCTACGAAATCCATACCTTTCTTCCAGTGTCTGCCACAGGAGTATTACTGTACTTCTTCCCCCACTGGATGGGAGTCAGGCTTCTCCCCCATTCCCCTCTGTCTTTCTCTGGCCGGAGGGCCCTTGTAGTTGCCTAGTAGTGTCCCTTATTGTTACTCCATTTATGTCTCCTTCACCCTGCAGGAGGTGGCACTGAAAGTCAGTCACCTCAGGAGTTCTTCTAATCCACAAGTTCTGGTCTAAACCCAGACCTACCAAAGCAGAGCCCCTGGGAGAGGAAACATAAGATCTACATTTTTGGCAAGTATAGATAAACTTGTTATGCTTGCATTCCTTTAAAAAAAAAAAAAAAGTAAATAGGCGTATGTGGTGGCTCAATCAGTTGAACATCTGCCTTTGACTCAGGTCATGATCTCAGGGTCCTAGGACTGGGCCCCATATCAGGCTTCCTGCTCAGCAGGGAGTCTGCTTCTCCCTCTCCCTCTGCTCCTCCTCCCAGCTTGTGCTTGCTCTCTCTCTCTCAAATAAATAAATAAAGTCTTTTTTTAAAAAGGTAAATAAAACAATATGGTAGGTCTATTGTCATGGCAAGCTGTCTATGATACATACCTGCAAAGTTAAGTTACAGAGCACTGTATAGAATATAATCCCATTTTTGTAACAGCAGAAAATGTATGTGTGGCGGCGGGGGGAGTGTGATGTGGTATATTTGAGGGTATTTAATCAAAAGAAGTCCTTGGACTTAGGAGTTTAGTCACTGATCCCTGTTTCCCTCTGCCATCCACCTCCCAAAGCCTTGATACGCTCAAACCTGACACAGCCTTAGAGCAGATACTATATATTATGGCTCTACCATTTAATACCAGTGGAAAATTTGCCAGGTCACTTAATTACCCGAAGCTTCAGTTTTTCATCTGTGAAATGGAATACTACTACTCTATTCTATGGAATGTAATAAGGATATATAAGGTAATGTACACATGCCCAGCCTAGTGTCAGAATACTTCTAAGAGTGCTTTTATTTTTTAATTTTTTTAAAGGTTTTATTTATTTATTTGACAGAGACAGAGAGAGGGCACAAGCAGGCAGAGGGAGAGGGAGAAGCAGGCTCCCCACCAACCAAGGAGCCCGATGCGGGACTTGATCCCAGGACCCCGGGATCATGACCCGAGCTGAAGGCAGCCACTTAACCAACTGACCCACCCAGGCATCCCTAAGAGTGTTTTTAAAGAAAAGATATTAAATACAAACATTTTAAATATATATATTTAGTGGCAGAAGTTGGAGATAAGCTGTACTTGGAAATTTTGTCTTCCATATATATATTTTAAAAACAGGGGAAAAGACCATTCAAATGTTTTTATTGACCTTTCTAAAATAAACACACATGTAAATTGATGGCTTATTCGAAGGCCGTCAGCCTATTTGCACGAGAACATTCAGAGCAGGACCTGCTAACCTGGAGGCCTCCCAGCCCTGGTCTCCCAGCCTTGCAGTGGACACTGTTGGCTGCCACCTGCAGGCCTGGTCCCAGCCTATGGGCTTTGTGACAAAATCTTGAATGGCTTTTGACATATTGGAGAATCATCCAAATATCCAATTACCTGGGCAAAAATCTCTATGGGAGGGTTAACAAGCTGGTAAAAGAAACTCAGCTGTGCACTATGAAATGAATTTACAGAAACTTACAGAGGTGCTTGTCTTGAGGAATGGGAGATCTAGAAAGCACGAGTTGGTCATCTTCCAGTATCTGACCTCTCATCACGTAGAAGGATAGGGTTGATACTACAGGAGGAAACTGCTGCCTACCAGTTAAGAATAAGGGCTTCGGTCCTCTTGTTTGTGGAGACGGCTTCACAGGTGTGCACCTGACTTGTTTTGCACTTTATATATGTCCAGTTTATTGTAATTCAATTATACTTCAATAAAGTAGAAAAAGGTATTTGCCCTAATGTCAGAGAGCTTGGGCTCCAATGATTGCCTTGCCCCTTCTGGTCAGCGTGATCGAGAACAAATTCCTTGACCTCTAATCTCTTGGAATTGACTAGACGCTTAGGAGAGAAGAGGCTTGTAAAGCGCTTGGCACTGTCTGTGTGAGACAACCATCGCTGCCCGTACTGCGTGCTCAGACTTCTGCGAAGCTCTTCATAGTGGAAGGGGTGGTTTAATGTAAGAGAGGGCTGTTGTAGGGTCTTGAGTTTCTGGGGGGCTCTCTGAAAGGACATCGCAGAGCACAGAAAAGGGCAAGAATCTTAGCCAATCTCTGCTAGTCTCACTGTCTAATGAGGGCAACCCCAGCCCTTTAAATGAGAGAAATTGAGAGCCAGACTATTTTGGCATGAGAAGGAGTGTCAGAGGTTGGCCGTCCAAGTCCCACTCAGAAGTCCCACTCTGTCAGGAGGCGTCCCGGCCTCCTTCTTCTCCCCCTGCCGTGCTTCCCCCACCCCCGCCACCACACAGGGACCTTCCCCAGCTGGCATCTGAGCCGGGAGCTTGCACACCAAACACTGTGAAATAGTCACTTATTGTGGAATAGGAGGTAGGAAACACATCCACTTCCTGTCTCTCGTTCTTTCATCATGTGGCCTTCAACAAGTCTCCTCGCTGCTCTGAGCCTCAGTTGCCACATCTGTACAATAGAACTGATACTGTCTGCCCCATCCTCCTGACACTGGACTGCCCAGGACAGACTTAAGTGGCACATGAGTGGCAGGTCACGAGGCCGTCATCACTGAGCATCTGTGAGGTAAGGGAGGTGAGGGCAACATAGAGGGAACGCTTGCGTCCTCAAACCACAAGCCTGCGCAGTTGCTGGCTGGAACAAGTCAAGGGCTTTCTTCCCCTCCTGGTAACACAGATGCATTTTAGACCATGGTTCTCTGGAACCTGCCTTTTGTTTCTTTCTTTTTTTTTTTTTTAAGATTTTATTGATTTATTTGAGAGAGAGAGAGTGAGCTTATGAGCAGGAGGAAGGCTAGAGGGAGAAGGAGAAGCCGACTTCCCACTGAGCAGAGAGCCCAACGCAGGGCTTGATCCCAGGACCCTGAGATCATGACCTGAGCTGAAGGCAGACGCTTAACGGACTGAGCTACCAAGGTGCCCATCTTTTGTTTCTTAACTTATTCTTCTTGTCACTGCCCAAAACTCCATTTTCATTTATTAGAATTTACTACCTCAGTGATTATCTTTAATTTGGAATCCACAGGCTTTTCTTTCCTTTGATCTTTATAACTCCTGTGCTAGAACAGATGGTCTCCAACTCATCTATTCTCCACAACTGAACATTCCGTTATCTGGACAGCAGCTGGCCTGTCTCCTTCCTCAAAGCTCTGGTGACCCCATTTAGCTTGTATTCTACTCTCAAGAATCTGTGATTGCTCTTGGGTGTATAGCCCAAAACTGATGTCATGATGTCACATACACACATACACACATATGCATGCACACACATACATGTGTGTATCTCAGTATCCCAACATATGCCCTGGTTACACTCCCATTAGATCCAATGGATCTCACCACTCCTTTCCAGGATTTTTCTCACCCCTTCATTCTTTGGGAGGTCTACTCCTAATTTCTTCAATCCCTTTGGTCAAGACCCCATCTCTTATCCCAGATAGCATTCACAAAGCGTAGTGTTACAGTTTACACTAGTTTCAATTACTATTAAAGTATCTGATAAAATGTTTATACTAAGAATGAAAAGGAGTTTTCTGGAAGACTATTTTTTAGTATTTATCAAGTGGAATATATTTACAATGATCAATCCCAACATTCATTGAATGTTTGCCTGTACCAAACACTGGTGTAAGCTAACTCACCTCACCTCATTTTTCCAGTCATCAACTCAATGAGGTAGACATTTTTATTATCATCACTTCATTCGCCTTCTAGAAATTGTTCCACAGGGAATAATTTTGGCTATGTTCAAAATGAATGTATACAGGAATTTATGACAGCATAGTTCAAACTGAATATATCCAATTTGATGGAGTATTATGTATCTCAGATATCAAATTTTTAGGAATATTTAGTAATGCAGAAAAGGTAATTGAATATTAAGCAAAGAGCAAGAGGCAAAGTTTAATATGCAACACAAGCCCAATATTACCCATGGATACACAGACAAGGAAAAAAAAAAAAACAGAAAAAGAAAAAGAAAAAATGGAGTGAAGTCCTAACGGTGAATATTTCTGAGTGAGACAATTCTTTGCTCTATTCATTTGTCTGTATCATCTATTATGCCATAATAAACATACTTTAATGGCATAATCAGAAAAAGATGTTATTAAGCATGGTTTTTGCTATAGCATAATTTCCTTAAGTTCTTTTAACTTCTATTACAGGCCAAGTTTCTTGCTTGCCCTCCTTGGGAGCTGCAGAAGGTCATTCTGTTTGAAGGCACCCATGAGCTAGAAGTTATTCCCAAGAACATGGAGTTGGAAATGTAATGCAAGTTTATTCCAATTGTACAGAAAATACAGAAATAAAGAAGCTGTGCACCTCACTTGGTAGCAGGAGATGAATCCTCATTAAGGATGCACTGAATTCCCCGAACTGCCCAAGAAATAGAGATTTAGCTCCTGTGGAGTAGACCTTCTATTTCCCCTGGGGATGTTTACTTCTTCCAGAAATTTTCATCTCTGTAGTGTCCCTTGCTTCTTTTCTTGCCTCCAGTCCCTGCCTCTCCCAGACTCAGTTGGCCCTGGTCCCGTTCATAGCCTGCCCAGGGACCTCCAAAAGACTCCCCTTCCCCTGTTCACATAAGCCTGGGCACAGCAGCCTGCCCGAGATGCGAGGTCCCCAGTGGTGCCCTTCAATAAACTGGGAGCCCTGGAAGCACCACCCATTGCCTTTGACTGCCAGAGAGCTTTGGCAAACAACTGATTCTACCACAAAAGCTGCTTCATTCTCTGGGGAGAAAAAGTAAAAGTAAAGGCAAATTGTTCATCCAGTTGCATGGAATAATGGACATTCCTCTTTGCTTTAGCCATTATTTCTGGGCACACTGAAAGGAACATGGGTCTGTAGTCACCCCAAGTCCAGATGGGAGGCCAGACTCTGCCACTAAATGGGGGAGCCTGTGCAAGGCTGCAAGATTGCCCATCTATAAAATAGAAGTAATAATGTACAGAAAAGTGTACAAAATGTGTCCATGGGAGAACATACACCTAGCCCTCATATCTTTATTTCCAATACCATCTTCCAATAAAAATTGGAAAAATGGCTGATTCCAGGACCAGAGCAACAAGTATACAGGACAAGCCTGGAGCCTCTTACAGTGCCAGAAACTAAAGACGTGCTCAGAAACAAAACAAAACAAAGGTGGGGATATAGCTAAATATAGCTAAAGAGCTCCCCATGGTCAAAACTCCAACAATCTGAGCAACAGAATTTAAAAATTGGATTTGGGATTATGCTGAGTGAAATAAGTCAAGCAGAGAGAGTCAATTGTCATATGGTTTCACTTATTTGTGGAGCATATGGAGTAACACAGAGGACATTGGGAGAGGGAGAGGACAAGTGAATTGGGAGAAATCGGAAACCATGAGAGGCTGTGGACTCTGAGAAACAAACTGAGGGCTTTGGAGGGGAGGGGTGTGGAGGGTTAGGTGAGCCTGGTGGTAGGTATTAAGGAGGGCACATATTGCATGGAGCACTGGGTGTGGTGCATAAACAACGAATTCGGGAACACTGAAAAGAAATTTTAAAAAATAAATAAAAATTTTAAAAATTTTTTTTAAAAATTAAAAATTGGATTTGGGATTATGCTGAGTGAAATAAGTCAAGCAGAGAGAGTCAATTATCATATGGTTTCGCTTATTTGTAGAGCATAAGGAATAACATGGAGGACATGGGGAGATGGAGAGAAGGGAATTGGGGGAAATCAGAGGGGGAGACGAACCATGAGAGACTGTGGACTCTGAGGAACTAACTGAGGGTTTTGGAGGGGAGAAGGTGGGAGGTTGGGTGAGCCTAGTGGTGGGTGTTAAGGAGGGCACGTATTGCATAGAGCACTGGGTGTGGTGCATAAACAATGAATTCTGGAACACTGAAAAGAAATTTTTAAAAAATAAATAAAAATTTTAAAAATTTTTTAAAAATTGGATTTGGGTTATAACCCAAAGTATAAAATAGCTATCCGAGTCCACACTGATGTAAATAAAGGGTAGAGTAGATAAATAAATCAGGGAGAAGAGCTCAGTCTTCTACGTGGAGCAATCCAAATAATTTATGTAGATCCTACCCTACCCCAGGAGAGTAACGCAGCTCTCCCCTCATGTGTGGGCTGCACACAGTGACTTCCTTCCTGAAGAGTACAGTATAGAAAAAGAAAAAAAGAAAAAAAAAGTAACTTTGTGTTGGAGAAACCTGACAAGCTCCACCTCAGCCAAGAGACAGAGATCAACATCAACAATGATAAATCATGTTGGTGGTATCTGCTCTTACCAAGATGAGATGGGAATGGCACTTTGCCTCTGTATGTTCCCTTTCCCCAAAAACTCATAATTCTGGTCTTATAATGAGAAAAACATTAGACAAGCCCCAGTAGAGGGACATTCCATGAAACACTCCCCACCACCGCCCATGGTACTCCTCAAAACTGTCAACGTCACCAAAAACAAGGAAAGTTTGATAAACGGTCAGAGCTAAGAGGAGCCTAAGGAGACATGACTACTAAGTGTAATGTGGTTTCCTGGAACAAATAAGGTTAAAACTAAGAAAATCTGAATAAATTATAGACTTTACTTAGCAGTGATATGATGTCAATATTGGTCCGTTAGTTGTAATAAAAGTGAAATACTAAAGCAAGATGTTAACCATAGGGGAAACTGGAACTGGAGCACATGGAAAGTCTGTACTATGTTTACAATCTTTCTGTAAATAGAAAACTATTCTGATATTAAAAGTTTAGTCTTTAAAAAGCAGTGTGAATGCAATGTGTTTATTATAGTAATTGGGAACTGATTGGTTTAAATTTATAGCATCCTTGCCTTTGTTTATCACCTTGTTAGAATAATTAAAGCCACCTTGACCTCAATGTCAGGATTTTGACCTGGATTGATGCTATAAACCGTCTTGGGATTTACAAAAACCAACCAACCAACAACAAAAAAATCCTCTTGGTTTAGTGAGATAACTCTGCCCTCTAGTGGCTTAATATTTTATGTACATTTAGTGGCACAGGACAGTCTACCTGTCCCAGTCACTTTTGATGTTTCAAAGTCCATACAAGAGCCAGAATATACTCAAGGGCCTTTACTCTGCTGGAATCATCCCCCACTCTGTTCACATGCAAGAACTTTACCTTCATGAATGGTCTCAGAGGAGAGACACATTTATGCGAGGGAACTGGCTGGTGTAAAAGGCATTTTTAGACGCTGGGGGGGGGGCAGTTTGACAGTGTGAATGGGAAGATTTAATAATGTTTATGCATCTTCACCCAGTAATTTCACTTTTGGAAGCTGTTCCCTAGGAAATAATGCAAGTTACAGTAAAAGATTTAAAATATTTTTTAAAAATGCGGGCGCCATGGTGGCTCAGTCGGTTAAGCCTCTGCCTTCAGCTCAGGTTATGATCTCGGGGTCCTGGGATCAAGCTCTGTGCATCAGGTTCTCTGCTCAGTGGCGAGTCTGCTTCTCCCTCTGCCTCTGTGGTCCCTCTCTCTCTGTGATTGCTTTCTCTTTCTCTCAAATAAATAAATAAAACCTTTAAAAAATAAAATAAATTTTTTTTTAATTTTATATGTAACAATGAAAAATCTGAAACAAAGTAAGTGTTTGACAATCAGGGAATTGTGGAGGAGGAAAGGATGGAAGGGGAAAGAAGGAAAACCGTATCTATATACTGGACTACTGTGCAGTTGATAAAGGCATTCCTAAAAATATTTAGTGACATGGTTAAACTGTTCCTGATACAATGTTTAGTAAAACAATACCAACAATGTGATCAAAACTTCAGGGAATAATACAGATGACCATATATACACATACACAAATAAACAATGACACGTAGTTCTTAGGTTACAGTGTTCAGAAAATGTAACTTTTTTTTTTAATAACTCAACTTGATTTTGTTTTAATCCCTCATTTTGCCTGATGGCAGAAAAAGCCCAGTCACCCCCATGGTATTCCTCAGCACTCTATGTTTAAACAATCATTTAAGGATTTACCCCTTCCCTCCTCCTCCCATTAGACTGGCACCTATATTCACCGGATTTTGGTGTCACAGAGTGAGGAAAGGCGGGCCTTCCCCACCCTCTGTCCTCCGTTGGCATAAGCCGAGCCATCACTTGTCTTTGTTTATCTGGTCATTTGCCTGTGCTAGGCTTCCCTCCTCTGCGACACGTGCATAAGTTTTATCTCTGCCTTCTCTATCCTTTTAGAGGAAATGAAACTCTAGGGCACTTGTCCTGCTGGGCCACAGGCAATATGCAGTGTGGTCTCTAGCTAGACTTGCCCGGTTTTGCCCGTTTCTGCTCGGCTACTGCTGTGACATGTAAGTATGAAGGACTTCTGTGCCATCATCACTACCCCCTCAGATCTCCCCAGGAATCAGGACATAGTTCTCTGCTTCAGGTCCCAGCCCCATCCCTCTAGGACTTCTACCATTCCACAAAGTGTGCGAGTGTCCCTGAGACTGACACCAGCACCAAACCCAATCATACCTCCCAAATCTCTCCTCCCTCAGCTGTAACATTTCTATCAAATTCATGGCAGGAAAATTGGCTCTTACTTCACTCTTGCTTCCAAAGCCTATTATTTATGAAAATAAAATTAAGTTTTTGTCCCCCAAGGCAAACTTGGAGACTCAGAAATCCTTTTTCTCTAAGTAATGTCTCTTCCAAGAATTTCAAATCTATTTAGAAACTGTAAATGCTGAAAATTGTCTCTTTCCTTTCTCTTCACATTCCTGTTGTAACCTTACTCTAAGTGCACACACAAAAAAGTTTTGCTGGCAGTTAAACAATCAGAGGAAGGATGAGAGTAAAAAGGAACAAATATATACACACATGCTCATATATACATGTCTATGTAAGTATACATGTTCATATAAAGAATAGAGAATTCAATGAAAGGTTTCAGTGGTCATCTACACATTCTTCTTTCTTTTTAAAAATTTTCCATATTTTCTGAATTTCTAGAAGAAACATATTCTATACCATCAGAAAAAGAAAATTATATATAAGAATGGAAATGAACAAGGTCTTTGGCTCCCAGAATCTCCACCACAGTGAAAGAGGGGGAATGAAGGACCCAAGCCTTCCACTGGCCAAAGTCAAAGCTCTCCTCTCTTCAGTCTCTGGGTTACTTGATCTTTAACCCTACTGACCACTCTCCTTGAGACCCACTTGTTCCTCAGCTTTCAGAGCACCAAGCTCTCTTAACTCTCTTTTTCCTAGGTCTCTGATGCATCAAAAACTTAGACCTTAAGTCTGAGTCTGATGCTATAATGGAATGAAACTTTGGGGGGGTCCTAGGAAGGGAAGAGGGTTATTTGCATGAAGGAGTAATGTCAAAATTTACCGCCAGATGTTGTACTGTGGCAAAATAAGGACACGGCACATTGACTTGAATCTGACAGACTTAAGACCCTTTTGGCCCATATGGCAAAAAGTGACATTAAAGACCCAGGACTTTACGAGACTGGTATGGCTCTCTCTTCCTGTCACATAAAACCTTTCCTCTAGGACCCCTGAGCCACCATGTAAAAAATGAACTAGTCCAAGAGTATCCTGCTGGAGGAGCCCAAGCTAATCGTGTGGATATGCCATTTGTTTTTTGTTTTTTTTTTATTTTAATAAACATATAATGTATTTTTATCCCCAGGGGTACAGGTCTGTGAATCGCCAGGTTTACACATTTCACAGCACTCATCATAGCCCATACCCTCCCCAATGTCCATTTCCCCACCACCCTCTCCCGTCCCCCCTCCCCCCAGCAACCCTCAGTCTGTTTTTTGAGATTGAGTCTTTTATGGTTTGTCTCCCTCCCAATCCCATCTTTTCATTTTTTCTTTTCCTACCGCCCCCAACCCCCCCACATTGCATCTCCTCTTCCTCATATCAAAAAGATCATATGATAGTTGTCTTTCTCCGATTGACTTATTTCACTAAGCATGATATCCACGTCGTCGCAAATGGCAAGATTTCATATCTTTTGATGGCTGCATAGTATTCCATTGTGTATATATACCACATCTTCTTTATCCATTCATCTGCGGATGGACATCTAGGCTCTTTCCACAGTTTGGCTATTGTGGACATTGCTGATATAAACATTGGGGTGCACATGCCCCTTCGGGTCATAGGGTAGCTCTATTTTCAGTTTTTTGAGGAACCTCCACACTGTTTTCCAGAGTGGTTGCACCAGCTTTCATTTCCACCAGCAGTGTAGGAGGGTTCCCCTCTCTCCGCATCCTCGCCAGCATCTGTCATTTCTTGACTTGTTCATTTTAGCCATTCTGACTGGTGTGAGGTGGTATCTCATTGTGGTTTTGATTTGTATTTCCCTGATGCCGAGTGATGTGGAGCATTTTTTCATGTGTCTGTTGGCCATCTGGATGTCTTCTTGGCAGAAATGTCTGTTCATGTCCTCTGCCCATTTCTTGACTGGATTATCTGTTCTTTGGGTATTGAGTTTGATAAGCTCTTTATAGATTTTGGATACTAGCCCTTTATCTGATATGTCGTTTGCAAATATCTTCTCCCATTCTGTCAGTTGTCTTTTGGTTTTGTTAACTGTTTCCTTTGCTGCACAAAAGCTTTTGATCTTGATGAAATCCCAATAGTTCATTTTTGCCCTTGCTTCTGTTGCCTTTGGCGATGTTCCTAGGAAGAAGTTGCTGTGGTTGAGGTCAAAGAGGTTGCTACCTGCATTCTCCTCAAGGATTTTGATAGATTCCTTTCTCACATTGAGGTCCTTCATCCATTTTGAGTCTATTTTCGTGTGTGGTGTAAGGAAATAGTCCAATTTCATTTTTCTGCATGTGGCTGTCCAATTTTCCCAGCACCATTTGTTGAAGAGGCTGTCTTTTTTCCATTGGACATTCCTTCCTGCTTTGTCGAAGATTAGTTGACCATAGAGTTGAGGGTCTATTTCTGGGCTCTCTATTCTGTTCCATTGATCTATATGTCTGTTTTTGTGCCAGTACCATACTGTCTTGATGATGACAGCTTTGTAATAGAGCTTGAAGTCTAGAATTGTGATGCCACCGACTTTGGCTTTCTTTCTCAATATTCCTTTGGCTATTCGAGGTCTTTTCTGGTTCCATATAAATTTTAGGATTATTTGTTCTATTTCTTTAAAAAAATGGATGGGATTTTGATAGGGATTGCATTAAATGTGTAGATGGCTTTAGGTAGAATAGACATTTTCACAATATTTGTTCTTCCAATCCATGAGCATGGAATATTTTTCCATTTCTTTGTGTCTTCCTCAATTTCTTTCATGAGTACTTTATAGTTTTCTGAGTACAGATTCTTTGCCTCTTTGGTTAGATTTATTCCTAGGTATCTTATGGTTTTGGGTGCGATTGTAAATGGGACTGACTCCTCAATTTCTCTTTCTTCTGTCTTGTTGTTAGTGTAAAGAAATGCGACTGATTTCTGTGCATTGATTTTATATCCTGACACCTTACTGAATTCCTGTATAAGTTCTAGCAGTTTTGGAGAGGAGCCTTTTGGGTTTTCCACATATAGTGTCATATCATCTGCAAAGAGTGATAGTTTGACTTCTTCTTTGCCAATTTGGATGCCTTTAATTTCTTTTTGTTGTCTGATTGCTGAGGCTAGGACTTCTAGTACTATGTTGAACAGCAGTGGTGATAACAGACATACCTGCCACGTTCCTGACCTTAGCAGAAAAGCTTTCAGTTTTTCTCCATTGAGAATGATATTTGCAGTGGGTTTTTCATAGATGGCTTTGATAATATTGAGGTATGTGCCTTCTATCCCTACACTTTGAAGAGTTTTAATCAGGAAGGGATGCTGCACTTTGTCAAATGCTTTTTCAGCATCTTTTGAGAGTATCATATGGTTCTTATTCTTTCTTTTATTAATGTATTGTATCACATTGATGGATTTGCGGATGTTGAACCAAACTTGCAGCCCTGGAATAAATCCCACTTGGTCGTGGTGAATAATCCTTTTAATGTACTGTTGGATCCCATTGGCCAGTATTTTGGTGAGAATTTTCGCATCTGTGTTCATCAAGGATATTGGTCTGTAATTCTCTTTTTTGGTAGGATCCTTGTCTGGTTTGGGGATCAAGGTGATGTTGGCCTCATAGAATGAGTTTGGAAGTTTTCCTTCCATTTCTATGTTTTGGAACAGTTTCAGGAGAATAGGAATTAATTCTTCTTTAAATGTTTGCTGGAATTCCCCTGGGAAGCCGTCTGGTCCTGGACTTTTGTTTGTTTGGAGATTTTTGATGACTGTTTCAATCTCCTTACGGTTATAGGTCTGTTCAGGTTTTCTATTTCTTCCTGGTTCAGTTGTGGTAGTTTATATGTCTCTAGCAATGTATCCATTTCTTCCAGGTTGTCAAATTTGTTGACATAGAGTTGCTCGTAGTATGTTCTTATAATTGTTTGTATTTCTTTGGTGTTGGTTGTGATCTCTCCTCTTTCATTCATGATTTTATTTATTTGCATCCTTTCTCTTTTCTTTTTGATAAGTCTGGCCAGGGGTTTGTCAATCTTATTAATTCTTTCAAAGAACCAGCTCCTAGTTTTGCTGATTCGTTCTATTGTTTTTTTAGTTTCTATTTCATTGATTTCTGCTCTGATCTTTATGATTTCTCTTCTCCTGCTGGGTTTAGGCTTTCTTTGTTGTTCTCTCTCCAGCTCCTTTAGGTGTAGGGTTAGGTTGTGTATTTGAGACCTTTCTTGTTTCTTGAGAAAGGCTTGCACTGCTACATATTTTCCTCTCAGGACTGCCTTTGTTGTGTCCCACAGATTTTGAACTGTTGTGTTTTCATTATCATTTGTTTCCATGAATTTTTTCAGTTCTTCTTTAATTTCCTGGTTGACCCATTCATTTTTTAGAAGGATGCTGTTTAGTCTCCATGTATTTGCGTTCTTTCCAAATTTCCTCTTGTGATTGAGTTCTAGCTTCAGAGCATTGTGGTCTGAAAATATGCAGGGAATGATCTCAATCTTTTGGTACCGATTGAGACCTGATTTATGACCCAGGATGTGGTCTATTCTGGAGAATGTTCCATGTGCACTAGAGAAGAATGTATATTCTGTTGCTTTGGGATGGAATGTTCTGAATATATCTGTGATGTCCATCTGGTCTAGTGTGTCATTTAAGGCCTTTATTTCCTTGTTGATCTTTTGCTTAGATGATCTGTCCATTTCAGTGAGGGGAGTGTTAAAGTCCCCTGCTATTATTGTATTACTGTCGATGTATTTCTTTGATTTTGTTATTAATTGGTTTATATAGTTGGCTGGCTCCCATGTTAGGGGCATAGATATTGAAGATTGTTAGGTCTTCTTGTTGGACAGACCCTTTGAGTATGATATAGTGTCCTTCCTCATCTCTTATTATAGTCTTTAGTTTAAAATCTAATTGATCTGATATAAGGATTGCCACCCCAGCTTTCTTCTGATGTCCATTAGCATGGTAAATTGTTTTCCACCCCCTCACTTTAAATCTGGAGGTGTCTTCGGGTCTAAAATGAGTTTCTTGTAGGCAGCATATTGATGGGTTTTGTTTTTTTTATCCATTCTGATACCCTGTGTCTTTTGATTGGGGCATTTAGCCCATTAACATTCAGGGTAACTATTGAGAGATATGAATTTATTGCCATTGTATTGCCTGTAAGGTGACTGTTACTGTATATTGTCTCTGTTTCTTTCTGATCTACTACTTTTGGGGTCTCTCTTTGCTTAGAGGACCCCTTTCAATATTTCCTGTAGAGCTGGTTTGGTGTATGCAAATTCTTTCAGCTTTTGTTTGTCCTGGAAGCTCTTTATCTCTCCGTCTATTTTCAATGATAGCCTAGCCGGATATAGTATTCTTGGCTGCATGTTTTTCTGGTTTAGTGCTCTGAATATATCATGCCAGTTCTTTCTGGCCTGCCAGGTCTCTGTGGATAGGTCCGTTGCCAATCTAATGTTTTTACCCTTGTATGTTACAGACTTCTTTTCCTGGGCTGCTTTCAGGATTTTCTCTTTGTCACTAAGACTTGTAAATTTTACTATCAGGTGATGAGGTGTGGACCTATTTTTATTGATTTTGAGGGGTGTTCTTAGCATCTCCTGGATTTTGATGTTTGTTCCCTTTGCCATATTAGGGAAATTCTCTTCAATAATTGTCTCCAATATACCTTCTGCTCCCCTCTCTCTTTCTTCTTCTTCTGGAATCCCAATTATTCTAATGTTGTGTTGTCTTATGGTGTCGCTTATCTCTCGAATTCTCTCCTCGTGGTCCAGTATTTGTCTCTCTTTTGCTCAGCTTCTTTATTCTCTGTCATTTGGTCTTCTATGTCACTAATTCTTTCTTCTGCCTCATTTATCCTAGCAGTGAGAGCTTCCATTTTTGATTGCACCTCATGAATAGCTTTTTTGATTTCAACTTGGTTAGATTTTAGTTCTTTTATTTCTCCAGAAAGGTCTTTTATCTCTCCGGAGAGGGTTTCTCTAATATCTTCTATGCCTTTTTCGAGCCCGGCTAGAACCTTGAGAATTGTCATTCTGAACTCTAGATCTGTCATGTTACTAATGTCCGTATTGATTAGGTCTCCAGCCTTCAGTATGGCCTCTTGTTCTTTTTTTTGAGGTGAGTTTTTCCACCTTGTCATTTTGTCCAGATAAGATTTGCTTTCTCCTGCTGTGGAATTCCGCTGTTCTTGGTGAGTGAAGTTGGTTTTGGATTGGGTTTCTTGTTGATCTTCTGGGGGAGGGGCCTGTTGTAGTGATTCTCAAGTGTCTTTGCCGCAGGCAGAATTGCACCGCCCTTGCCAGGGGCCGGGCTAAGTAATCCGTTCTGGTTTGCTTTCGGGAGCTTTTGTTCCCTGAGCGCTTTCCGTAGAGTTCCGGAGGATGGGAATGAAGATGGTGGCCTCCCAATCTCTCGGCCTGGAGGAGCCGAGAGCTTGGGGTTCTGCTCCTCAGTGCGCCCTTAGAGAAAAGTGCCCAACCACTCCACCTCCCTGGCCTGCGGTCACGCCTTGAGGAAAGCAGTCAATTGCTGGAACCTGGAGAAAAGCGCCCGGTCACTTCCGTCTCTGTGGCCTCTGGCCGCGCTCTGAGCCCACCCAGCCTGTGACCGGCACAAGGTAACCCCAGGCTGAGAGCTCACTTCCTCGGCTTTGTCGCTGTAGCCAGCTTCCCCGCTCTAATACCTGCGAGCTCTGTAGCACTCAGACACCCCCGGTTCCTTCTGTGACCCCGCGGCACCTGGGGTTATGCTGACCCCGCCTGGGTTTCCCCCCGGTTTAGACCCTGGATCGATGTCTCCCAGTGGAGCAAACTTTTAAAAGTCCCGATTTTGTGCTCTGTTGCTCCGCCGCTTGCCGGGAGCCGGCCCCTCCCCCCCGGGGTCTATCTTCCCATCACTTTGGATTCACTTCTCCGCAGGTCCTACCTTTTTTAAAGTGATCGATTTTCTGTTTCTAGAATTGTTGCTCTTCTTCTCTTCGATTTCCCGTTGGATTTGTAGGTGTTCACAATGGTTAGATAAGCTATCTAGCTGATCTCCTGCTACCCGATGTTGTCTCAGCCTGCTACTTCTCTGCCATCTTGACTCCTCCCCGCTGGATATGCCATTTGAAGAGAAATACGAAGTAATGGTTGTTGTTTTAAGCCACTATGTTTTGGTCAGTTGTTATGCTGCAACAGATAATTAGAACAGCTTCCTTCCTACAAAAGGGGGTGAATACTACTGTAGCTACACAGAAAGAGCTTGTAGTGAGAATTGCGACAAGATTCTATTTTAATTATCTCCATAATAGGTTCCAGAATTACCGGGGGAGATGGGCCCTTTTTGTTTAGAAAAATACCTTGATTTGCCAATTAGGAGTGGAAGGCGAGACCCTGAGGGGATGAGTTGGCACAGAGAAGTAAAACGATAAAACTAAACCACTCTAAATTGAAAATGGACAGAAATTTGGAAGCAGGGAAGAACAGAGAATAGAGGAGGTAAAGAGAGATAAGGGAAGAGAAACCAAGGAGGGACAAGCAATGTGGCCAGAGGTTAGAACCCAAGTTGCAAAAATGACCAGGAAAAAAAAAATGACCAGGAGACGTTTTTAAAAACATAGACATCTAACAAATTTGATTTGGTTGAATATTTATGATGAAAATCTGAATTTCTCCAGAACTCCCATCAGATTTGCTACCAGTACAGATATCTTTTGTGACTTTAAAAAAAAAAAAGTGGAAACTAAGAAAAATGTTTAAGTATCACACCTATGTTGACTTGGTGAGGACAGGTGTCACTTCCACCACTGAACTAATTCAGGATAGTGGTTCTTAAATAGGAGTGATTTTGCTCCCCACCAGGCAACATTTAGAAATGTCTGGAGACACTTTCAATTGTCATAACTGGGACAGGGCAGCCACTAGCATCAAGTGGGCAGATGTCAAAATTCCTCCAATATGCAAGACAGCCACCCACAATAAAGAACTGTCCAGCCTAAAATATCAAGGTTGAGAAATCCTGATTTAGAGGAAGCAAAAGATCTGAGTCAGATGTGTCCATGAGAACCTAAATCTCCAGCAGAATTTGTAGAAATCTTGGAGAAGACATTGGACTTTCTAGCATCCACTGAATGTACTTTGAATCAATCTTATCTAAATCATCAGGGCAGGGTGGTTCTAGTTAACATCTGGGTTACAGCATCAAAGCTAACAAATGAACCACTCATGGCTCTTATTTGGAAATAACAGAAACAGCCTCTAGGAAAAAAATGAGCAAAAAAGGAATGCATTAATAATGGGCATCTCAGAGAATCATTAGAAGGGCTAGAGAAAGGGGCTTGGAGACCACACAGAAAAGAACAACTCATAGAAGCAAACTCCATAACAGGACTATGAAGATGTCAGTGCTCCCACAGCTGTCAGAGACACTGCTGGAAGGAAGGAAGGATAGCATAGCCATCAGATAGAATGGATACCTGAAAAGAGGAAAGGAGAAGAGCTTCCAGGTTGGTGAAGATGTGGAGATGCAGGGAAAGTGGCAGCCTGGAGAAGACATGGAAGCTTGCACCCCTTCTCCATACCAATGCATCTCTTCATCTGGTTGCAGATTCGTACCTTTTACCACATCCTTTAACACACTGGTAAATGTCAGTTAGTCAATCAAGATGCCCTGGTGGAGGCTCTTCGGACCTTAAAAGTTAGAAAGACAGCAGCGCTGGATGCAATGCTCCTCCAGCCCCTGCCCAGAGATCATTCTTTGTTGAAGACCACCACCCTGACACCCCTCTCTGGAAGGGCTGCTCATCAAGCCAGATGACAGGTGATGGAAATTTTGGTTGAAAGCATCCTGGCTTCTCCCAATGGCCTTCTCATTCCTAATGAAGCATTACTGAAATGATCTTATGCAGGCTGACAATTCAGTGGGATGAAACATGACAGATTAAATACGGGGGGAAAATACATGACATCAATAAAGTTCATTTTACAAACATATAAATGTCTTTCAGCCTTAACATAGAAAATCTAAATTCAGCCACTTATGCTTAAAAGTTAGTTGCTATCTTTGACCCCTTAACCATAATCTAGATCAGACCACATTAGGATAATTATGATAGCCTCCTAACTAGGCTCTCTGCTTGTAGCTTCCCACCTTTACCCACCACCCCCCAACACACACACACATGGGTAGATTAACCTCCATGGGATTCCATTTGAATCATGGTGCTTCCTTGCAAAGAAACTGCACAAGGGTTCTTCTGCCAGAAGAAAAATATCCAAAAATAATTGGAAAACTTCAAACCACTTTATAATCTGTTCTAAACCTACTTTCCAGTTTTCTCTGCCTAAACTCTTCCAGGGAAATGGTTTGCATTTTGATCCTAAATATACCAAATACATCCAAATGACTGTATGACCTTGGGAAAATTAATATATTTCTCTGAAGTCATAAAAATACAAAATGGAAATCCTCTTATCTGTGCTGTTCATTGGCAGAACTGGTAGCCTCAAATCCTGTGTCCTGACGAAATCAGATGGTAAGCACTAGCACACAGTCTTTCTCATGCTTTTTGCTGATGCAGTAGGACTACCAAGTCCAACCCTTTCTCAATCAGATCAGTAAGCTGCAGCCTAACATATGGAAGGCTGTAGCTCACGTTAACGTTTTCTTCAAGTTCTCTTAAAATAGCCAGGCCTTCTTGACAGGTCCATGGAATGGTCCTAAAGTTGAGAATACTTCGATCTCTTTCAATCTCTCTGTGTAGAGTGTATATTTTTAATGCGGTAGGAATCAGTCTCAGACTGCAAACTCAGATGTGCAATAAATACTGCATTTCTTTACATCAACTGAATTTTAACTCTGAGTCCATGTTTAGTTTATTTCTAGGAAATTTAACACCTGTCAATATGGTGGCTCTCCTATTATGGAGAGTAAAATAAAATTAGGTACTCTACCATTATGGAGAATAAAATAAAAGTTGGTTTCATGGTGTTTTAGACATAGACATACACATAGACATAGACATAAGTTACAAAGTAATCTAAAACTCTAAGTTCAATGGGAATATAGATAGCAAATGTAACCAGAAGACAATATTCCATTCTTGGAGAGTAACAACATTATCATGGAAGAATAATATGATTATTATTGTTGTTGTTGTTGTTGTTGTTGTTGTTATAGCTGATGCTCATAATGGCAGAGCTAGGAAGTCTGCACAGCTTTCATATGCTCCTCTGTAGTTCCCAGCTTTATTTGTGGTTAAGTTGGCCATAGGATGAGGTTCTGGCAAGTAAAATATGGACAGAAGTGATCTTTGACCTCTTGACCATTCTCAGAGTGGTCGTTTTCAAGTTATTTCTATTCTAGTCCTTAACGATCATCCCAGACAACCCACTAGGCTCTCCAAAGTGACCTTGAAGACCAGATGTTTCAGATGGTATAGGCTCAAGCAGGAAGCAACGTGCAGGTCCGAGTCTCCAGGATTTAAGAACCCCCCCCCCCATTGTACATTAGACTGTCATTTGAGAAGGAAATAGCTCTGTTTGTGATTAAGTCCTTGAAATTTGGAAATATATTTTCTAGAGCATCATATCCCACCCTACCTCAACTAATACAACTAGTAAGTGTTTACTAAATACCAGGCACAGCTCTAAATGCCTCAACATCTATTAGGTTTTTTAATAATGAGATAGACACATTAGCCCATAGTATAATGTCATGGTAACAGAACAATGCAGATGTACAAACCTAAAACAGTCATTGAACTACAAAGTCACCACACATATCCTTATAGTATTTCACTTCTCTAAATCTCACCCATCCCCAAGGACGAAAGAAGATGGCAAACAAAGAAAACAAAGGAAGAAAGGGTTCTAATTTCTGTCTGTTTTATGTAAATGTGTAAATCCAATCCTGCTTGCTAGAATTCCTTGGGTATTGTGCATTCCTATCATCTCAGGTAATAAACAGGTAAATGAATAAATAAATAAATAGGTAAATGAATAAACAGGTAAATGAATAAACAGGTAAATGAATCACTTTGTCTTTTCTAAATGCTGGCACCACTGTTGTGTAGGTGGGTCTCCAGACCAGGGGATGGTAGATCTCACTTTTCTGATGGCTTTCGTGAGCTATATTAGGATTACAGCACTTGTAACAAGCTACTGCCTCAACTGCTCATCTTGGCCCTTCCTACTGCAGAAGAAACTCAAGACCACCCAAAAGATGAGAAAGTAAGGAGGCTGTCAACAGCTTGTAACAATGAGCAGCAAGGGTATGGGATCCTGTCGCTCTGCAAGGCACATAGTCCCAACTCCTCTTACTGAGGAGTAATCTGGAAAGGAATTTGTACAGGTAATTCCAGAATAGACTGCCATGCAGAATTACTTAGGGACTACTATGTATTTTATTTCTTGCACAGGCCAAGTTTGGGAACATGGTGGAAGTAGAAGATATATTTTTAGTCTAAAAAGGAAGCAAAAAGCAAATGTTCCAAAGTGTGAGCAAAAATACCTCCAAGCAGGAGGGAGAAAGCCTCAGAACCTGGAGAGTAGAAGAAGGTAATACTTCTGCCTGCTTTGGTCATGGCACTGGGCCCCCAAAATGAGACAGTGTATAAGAAGTCAGAGATATAGGAAACTTTGAAACAAATTAGGAACTAAATGGCAAAAGTTTTCTATGATGGAAAGATGGAAACACATCAAAGGAAAGAACTGGTACAATGCTCAAGCATACATATCTATACCAGCGGTATGCTGCTAAATATTCAGCAATCAGGTCTAAAAAAAAAAAAAAGCATTGACCTGAGCCGAAGGCAGAGGCTTTAACCACTGAGCCACCCAGGTGCCCCGAGGATCCGCTGTTTTCTGGTCATGCTCAGGTGGAATCTTTTGAGGGGCTGAGAACCCTCCGAGATCTTGATGTCTCCCAAGTATGGGATCAGTAGTTAGGGGAGAACATTCTCCTCTTTCTGGCCTCTATAAATCTCTACCCTCCAACTTTTGCTTCTCCAAGACCCTCTCTACTCCCAGGCTCCCGGCAAAATCCCAGGAAATACTTAAGCTTTCTTAGAGAACTTTTACCAAAAGAGCCATTGAATTCCCCACACATTCCTTCCTGCTAACATCCCTGAGACAAGGAAATTACAAAAACTGCCTCTCCTTCCAATGGGGCAAGGAAAAGAGAAGTCTGGAAAATTAACATAAATTCAGTTCAAAAGTTTACCTCAACTAAGTAGTGTATACAGCTGGAGAAAGTCTTCATTTTCGGTTTGAGTGTCCACAGTGGAACCACATTTTCTCAGTCAATAAGGTATTTGACTAGCAGTCCTTGATGCAGTTTTTTTCCCTAGTCAATTACTAAAATACTTGTGGAAACTCAATAAAAATATGAACACTTATAACCAGATTCACAGGACTAACCACTGAGGATAAGACCTGTGCAGTAGAATTAATTATAGTCATTGGCCAATACATCTTTTGCTGCATAAAACAAAATAAACCCTCTGGCCTTAGGAGAACAAGAAAGGGGGAGAAAAGATGAAGCCTGTGGAAAAATATTGTAGGAAAGAGTGGAAGGAGATATTATACATAAAGTGTAACATACCACCTAGCACATTACATGGGTGTCCACTGGCAATATTAACAACAATAGTCTTCATAATAAAAAGATCCATTATAATAAAAGATCCAAATTCATATCAATGAATTTATTATCTATGAGTTTATTCATTATAGGGACAAGAAAAAATTTTAGACAGTAATTTAACATCTTTAATATGATGAAAAAAAGCTTGACCTCTAAGATACACGTTCCAGAAAGCAATAAAGATAAGTAAAGGAAAGATTTCAAGATTTACAACGCAGAAGTAAATTTTAGAAACTAGTTAGAAGGCAAAAGTGCCACTGTAGAAAACGAAATTTGTGACATGGAATGAAGATTTGAGATTTCTTCTTAGATTGCAGGAAAAGAAGAAAAAGGTATGAAAGTCATTAAAACTAAGAAAATGGGGGCGCCTGGGTGGCTCAGTGGATTGAAGCCTCTGCCTTTGGCTCAGGTCATGATCCCAGGGTCCTGGGATAGAGCCCCGCATCGCATCGGGCTCTCCGCTCGGCAGGGAGCCTGCTTCCCCCTCTCTCTGTCCCTGCCTGCCTCTCTGCCTACTTGTGATCTCTGTCAAATAAATAAACAAAATCTTAAAAAAAAAAAAAACTAAGAAAATGATAAATATAAAGAATATTAGAAGTACAGTTTTAAAGCAACAGCTGTTTCCGAGTGTGACTGAGCTGCATAAACTTGATACTTCAAACACACGCACACACTCCTTAGTATCAGAGAGACCTCACTGAAAAGAATTTAAATGGAGCTGTGAGGTAGGCAGAATAATGCCTCCCACAAAGAAGTCTGCATCCTATTTCCTGGAACCTGTGAATATGGCAAAGGAGAATTAAGGATGCAGATGGAATTAAGGTTGCTAACCCCTGACTTTAAAATAAGAAGATTATGGGGCGCCTGGGTGGCTCAGTGGGTTAAAGCCTCTGCTTCGGCTCAGGTCATGATCTCAGGGTCCCGAGATTGAGCCCCACATCGTACTCTCTGTTCGGCGGGGAGCCTGCTTCCTCCTCTCTCTCTGCTGCCTCTCTGCCTACCTGTGATCTCTGTCTGTCAAATAATTAAAAATAAAATCTTGGGAAAAAAATAAATAAATAAAATAAAATAAGAAGATTATCCTGGATTCTCTGGATGGTCCCAATGCAACCACAAGGGTCCCTAAATGCGGAAGAGGAAAGCAGGAGAGTCAGGGTCAACGGCTGTGATATAATACAGATTCAACCAGTCATTGCTAGCTTTGAAGACAGAAATGAGCCAGAAACCAAGGAAATGTGGGGAGCATCTAAAAGCTATAAAAGGCAAAAAGCCAGCTTCTTCCTGAGAGTCGCCCTCCAAAAGGAAGCAGCACTGTACACATTTTGTTTTTAGCCCAGCAAAACCCATTTTTTAAGTCTGACCCGTAGAACAGTAAGATAATAAGTTTGTTTTGTTTTAAGTCATTACATTCAGGGTAATCTGTTGTAGCCGAATAGGAAACAAATACAGCTAGAATAAATTCTACATAGTACACAGGCTGTGTGCCTTTCATATTCACCGCTCCCCTCCTTCATACACCCACAAGACTGCTTTTCTGTTACATTCATTTTATTTTTCTTCCTGCATCATTTTTATAAGAAGTATGTGATAAATTTTAAAGCCATTATGATGAAAATTTTCCAGTATGTACAAAGTGAACAGAATAGTATAAGGAGGGGCGCCTGGGTGGCTCAGTGGGTTAAAGCCTCTGCCTTCGGCTCAGGTCATGATCCCAGGGTCCTGGGATCGAGCCCCGCATCGGGCTCTCTGCTCAGCAGAGAGCCTGCTTCCTCCTCTCTCTCTCTCTCTCTCTGCCTGCCTCTCTGCCTACTTGCGATCTCTGTCTGTCAAATAAATAAATAAAATCTTTAAAAAAAAAAAAAAAAGAATAGTATAAGGAGTCCTCAGGTACCCACCACCCTGCTTCCATAATTATCAACATTTTGTCATTCTTGTTCCCCCTAGTCTCCACCCACTTCAACTCTCCTCAGTCAATCAATTTATAGATGCTCACAAAGTGTACATGCACGTATCTGAAACTTGGAATGCACAGTTCTTAGCTGCACATTATGATAAACAGATACGTCCAAGGAACTCAGACTCCTAACATTTCCATCTTCCTAAAAAAGTTCCCTAATGTTCCTTTCCCACTCCCAACACCCATTTTCCCATAAGTGGAACATCCTCTTTGATTTCAGCATGTCTGTTAGACTGATTCATGTTGTTACATGTCCAGTAGTTGTTTCCTCTTTGGTGTTGAGTAGTATTCCCTTTTATAAATTCATTTATCCATTTTCTTGTTGATGCACATTTGGTTTGTTTCCAGTTCTTGGCTACTATGAATAAAGCTGCTATGAACATTTTCGTATAAGCCATTTTGTGCACAACACGTTTTTTTTTTTCTTTTAGATAAGTCTGTATGACTGGAATTGCTAGACCAAAGGAGAGGTGTATGTTTAACCTTGTAAGAAACTGCCAAATATTTTTCCAAAGTGGTCATATCATGTACATTCCCACCAGCAGTGGCTGACAGTTCTGGTTGTCTCACATGCTTGCCAAACTTGGTATAATCTTTTTAAGGCTAGTAGTTTTAGTGAAGATAGAGTGCTGTCTCATTGTGGCTTTAATTTGCATTTCCTTGATGACCATTAACATTGAGCATTATATGCGCGAGCATTGTATGTAAGATATATATATCTTCCTTTGTGTAGTGTTTGAATTTTTAACTGGGTTGTGTCTTCGTCCATTTGGGCTGCTATAACAAAATACCATATATTGGGTGGCATATAAAGACACAAATTTCTCACAGTTCTAGAGGCTGTGAAGTCCAAGATCAAGGCGCCAGCGTGGTCTTGTTTTGGTCAGTGAGAGTCTGCTTTCTGCTTCATAAATGGCTGTCTTTTTTGCTGTAATTTTATAGCATGGAAAAGTCAGGGAGCTATGTAGGGTCTCTTTTATAAAAAGAGGCTAATCCCATTCATGACAGCTTCCCCTACATGATTTAAGGCCTCCCAAAGACCCTTAATCCTAACAAAATGGGCCTTAGTACAAACATTCAAAGTAAATTTTTTATCTCATTACTGAGTTGTAAGAACTTTTTACATATTCTGGAGATGTATACTTTGTCAGATAAATATTCTAAAAATACCTTCTCCAAATTTTATATTTGTCTATTAAATTTTCTCAGTGTTGTTATTTCATGAGCAGAAGTATTTCAGTTTGATGGAGTCTAATTTATTACTTTAAATTTTGTGGTATTACATGCTGTGTGTGACCTAAGAAATCTTTGTCTACTTTAGATTTATAGTTTTTATTTTTACATTTAGGACTGTGTCCCAGCTTACATAGTTTTGTTTATGTATAATAATTTTTGTATATGATATAAATTTATACTAAATTTTATGTGTAGCATATGTAGGGTATATTTTTTCCCATATAGATACTCAATATTTTTCACATCATTTATTGAAAAGACTTCCATCTTTATTGAATTGCTTTGGTGCTTTTGTAAAAAACCAATTGGCTGCACAGAGATCTATTTCTGAGCCCTCTAATTTGGTCCCTTCATCTATTTCTTATCCCAATACTATACTATCTTGATTATAATATTAAGTCCTGAAGTCAGTTGGCTATAAATACTCTAGTTTTGTTCTTTATTTTGGATATTCTAGGCACTTTGCATTTCTACATACATTTTAGAATATATTGTTAATTTCTGCAATACTTGCTGGGATTATGTTGGGAATGGGATGAATACATAGACCAACTTGGTTCTAATACCTTGGCAGCCTACTAAGCAAACCAAAATGGAAGCCTATAAATGCCTAAGGTTAAGAAAGCAATACTGATGAATTACTGAACTCTACATCTGAAACAAATGGTATACCATATGTTGGCTAATTGTATTTAAATTAAAAAAAAAGGCAACCAATCACAGTTAACTAGACTTTCCCAAATAAAGCAATCATGTAAGCTACTAGCCAAACAAATAATTTCCTTGCTTTTGCTTCCCTTTCTTCTCTATAAAAGTCTTGCCCCTGGCTCCTGTTGATGGAGCACTCCTAATCAATTCTGGCTTGGCACTGCTTAATTCAAATCAATTTTTGATCAAATAAATGTTTACAATTTTTATTATGCCTCAGTTTATCTTTTAACGATATAGATTCCAATCTTTCACTATTTCATACAATGCAAAAATAACCATGCCTTTGTCTTTGCACATGTGGGAATGTTTCAGTATTCCATTTCTGCCTAGAAATAGAATTGCAAAAAAAAAAGGGGGGGCTTTGTGAAATGTAAAGGTAACCCATATATGAGAGGTGTTACCATTATTTGTTTTTTCTTATTTTTCAAAAACAACTGGGAAGTAACAGTAACAAAGGAATTTTGCACAACTCTGCAATCCTGGAAAAAGCTACAGTTTGCAGACAGAGGTCAGTATAGCAAGTTCCTAACTGGACCTGCCATTAAAATAGTCACCACAATAAATGTGATAAAGAAAATCCCCCAGAGTCCTACGTTTGGAAAGTTTACTAGCAATGACTGGGTCTAATACTTGGCTTTGTTGTGAATGGATGGATACCGATTTAGGATTCTGGTGATTAAGGGAAAAGGATTTGGGGTGGGGGGTGCCCTTGAAGTGAAGAAGGGGGAATAGGGCCCTTTGATTTTGGACTTGGTTAAGCCAGCAATTGACTTTATTACTTTTCATGGACCACATCCTTTTATGGGCCTCAATTTCCTCATAAAACACAGAGTGTTAAGGGAAAACAGTATTTAAAGTCATAGAACTGATTCAGATTAGGTAGGAAGAGAAAGAAGATAGAGAGGGAATGAGGCCCAGGATCTCTGAGATCTGGAAGCTTCCTACACAGAGAGTTTTGGGAGTGGAAGAACCAGCAAAGGAGAATGGTGAGTAGCGGCTCCCGGAGAAAAAGGAAAAGGTTATGTCCTAAAAACCCAGAGTGGGAAGCCAACTAAGGAGAGTGCTGGTTACCCAACATTCCAAACTAAATGCTGAGGTCCGGTGGCCACTGATAATATGGAATTGTTGGAGGCTTTGACACAAGCCATTTAAACAAATGAGTGGGATTAAAAGCCAATGAAAGCCATTTAAAAAGTGAATGGGGAAAAAATCATTTTCGATGCTTTTATAAAGCGCACAAACTTATTCCAAACCCACAGCTGCTCATCCGAGCCCTTCTCAGATGTGACCTTCAGAGGATCCTAAAGCACTTAACCAACCCAAGACTCCTCTTGCTTCCCAGGATTGTTCTGAAAGTGCTTTGTAAACAAGGACACCGAACAATCCACTGGCAACCACTGGCTTTTATTATTCTATTACCCTATCACTGCATTCATTTGGTACTACGTAGGCTCCTCCATGCCCCCTCAGTACTAAATTTTCTTAAATCGGTAGCCGATAGCCACCTAGTGAGAATTTATTAACCCGCTTTCTTCGCCCTACACCCCGCCAGTCCCTGCTCAACTCTCAACTCCTCCCCTCTCCAAATCTTTGACCAGGGAAACTCAAATTTCGTTAATTCCAACCCGGAAACGAAGAGGGAGGAAAAGGGTGAGGGGAAGCGGAAAGTGTTTGTTTCCTCTGGAGGCTCTGAGCGAGAGCACTACTCCTCCGCGGACCGTTTGTGCTGCCCTCCTAGGAAGGGTGGGTGGGTGCTTGTTTTTCTGACGGACCGAGTACGGGTGCCGGGCGTGCTCTCACGGAAGTCCATGCGCCATTGGGAGGGCCGCAGCGGCTGCTCTGTGCCCTTGTTGCCGAGGGCTTCTTCCTGGGTCATTCCTGGAGCAAGGGCCGGACGGGGCTGTCACCCGGGCTCCCGCGTGGCCCTGTAGGCGCCTGTGTGACCTCCTCACCGGCGGGATGTGGCGACTACACCGGGCCGCCGTGGCCTGGTAAGTGTGAGCTCCGACCTGGCCCCGTTATTTCTGGGGCCTCCGAAAAGCCGAATTCTTTCATCGCTGCCTCCAGAATATGCACGTAACTTTCAGGCCAGACGGAGGAAGGTTGGAGGATTCCGGGATATTTTTGAGGACCCGTGGTTACCGGAGCCGTGACCCGGCTTACCTGAGGTGCCGGCTGCAGTACTGGTCCTTGTTCCTGTCCTGTGCCACTGGAAGATTCTGGGCTCTTTTCAGTCTTGGCCTGTCTCTGTTGTCCTTTTGTCCCTGCCTCTTTCACCTTTCTGTCCTTGCTGTTATCGCTGTCTCTGGTTGCTTCTTGTTTCTGCCCTCTACCTCCCTGGCTCCTGGCTCTATTCATGTGTCCCCCACCCGCCTTTCAACTCTTTCTTCTACCTCCACGACAGGTGTACGTTGCTCTTGCGGGTACTCATTCTTCTCCCAGAATGAAGAGGCTCTGCCTATTGTCCTAATCGTCTGAGTAGACTTGCTTTGGAGTCTGATCTGGGCAGTGACGCAAATGGTGTCGGAGATGGTGATTAGAGATGCCCTCTCAATAGCAACTTTTCAGTGTTTAGGGAGGAAGACTTGCTTTGGATGAAAAGTGGTGAATATAGCACCAACTTTCTTATCACATGGTTATTGCTGCCCTGGCCTGGTTTAATTCCAAGTAAAAAAAAATCGTAGGATCTTTTCATTTCTGTGGGTTACCATATACATTTTAATAAGCTTTAAATTTGACTTTATCTTTAAATGTATTTGTGTTCTAATATCCTTAGATACTTTCAGGCTTAACTTATTTTTGCAGGCTGTTGATAAGAAGTAATATGCATCAAATAAGGTTGAAAGAACTTGGTTTTCCTGAATTAGCCTCTCAACACCTGTCTTGAATTTTTTTCATACCATTGTTTAGAGTGTGTGGATAATTTATAGTTTTTATAAGGAATGGTATCCATTTTTTTATGAAGGTTGAGTCTAAATTTAGAACTGGGTGACATACAATAGTTATAGTCAATTAGAATAACTGGATAGTTATTTCTAATTTTATGGAATTTGAGTTTCTGAGTAAATCCACAGCTCTTGATACTGCAGTAAATTATTTACTACCTTTTTATTTCTACTCCCTGTTTCCTGAAGAAACATACCTAATGTCATTTAAATAAAAAGGGAAAAGGCTTTGCAGAAAAGAGCATGCTTCATTGGAACAATTGAGACATGTAGGAAAACTTTAAAATTTGAACTTAACAGACTGATTAATAACTGATATTTGTTTATTCAGGTGGATGCTGTTGGGCTAAATTGTTTAAAGTTATTACGGACACCACAGAGTCATGACTTAAAAGTGTTTATGTTGATAGCACAGTTTAGCTTTCTTGCAGAAGAGGAGATGTGGAAGGTTAGAAGCCTCAAGCTCTGGAGTTTGTCTTGTGCTGTATTTCTTCTGCATGTTTGTTATGAAGGAGTACATTTAAATTCCCATTCTTAAGCAGATCGGAACATAGACATTTTTTGATCTAAGGTATGTAAATACATACTCACTGACAAATAAGAAGATAGTGACCAGCATTTATTTAGGTGCAATAAATGTTTGTGTAAATTTGTTGAAAAAAGAATTCGTATTAGGAGATGTTATATAGTTAAAAGAGATGATAGATGAGAGAGAATACATGATTTTGGGAGTCATGGGGGATGGTTGTTTTGCATCACATTGATTTTTAGTTTGGCCAAATATAGAAGTCTATATGCAAAATACTTTTCCTTCAGAACTGTAAAGGCATTGGTACATTTTTTTCTAGCATCCTTTGTTACTAATACAGACTCTCAGGACAATCTGATTTTTGTGTTTTTGTAGGTATTCTGTTTTTCCTTCACAGGAGCTTTCAGGATCTTGGCCTTATCTTTAATTTCTCAAGGCTTTGTTCTTGAGAAAGGTATGGGTCCCCCCTCACCCCCACCCAAATCTGGCTTGGTACTAGTGGGCCTTTCCGTTAAAAAGATTCTTTCTTCAGTTCTTCAGTTTTCTTTATCTTCTTCCTTCCATTTTTCCTCTTTTTGTTTTTAGATTCCTGTTAGATGAATTGGTCTTCTTAGATTGATCCTGTATGTCCATGATTTGCAAAATATGATCTGTGCTTATCATCTATTTTTAAAAAATAGTAGGCATATGCCACAAATGTGCATATACACACTTATTTTTGAATTACATTTATCTCTGTATTACTTAATTATTTACATTATAATTCTACCCTAACATAATCTTGAAGGATGAGATACAAAAAAATACTGTATTTAGAAGCATTGGTACTTTTTCCTGAATCCCAGTGAGTTATTTTGTGTATCCTTTGAAACACATTCCACACACATCCCCACTTTGGATACCAATTCTCTGAGTCACTTTTTTCTCATGGTTTCCACCTTTTTTCTTTATGTTCTAAGTTCCCAGGAGTTTCCTTAATACGTTTTTTGGTGTTGCTATTCATTTTTTTTTTTTTTTTTTTACTATTACAGCTTTAATTTCCATGAATTCCTTTCAAGCATTTATTAAACTCTTAAACATATGTTTAATTCAATAAACTTTATAATAGCATCTTAGCAGTAGGACTACTTGGGTCTTGAGTTTATCTATTTTGAATATATATTTGGATTAAATGCTTTTTTGAAAAAAGCAAATAACTTTTGAGGGATACCATGTACTCATTGATATATTAGTAGAGGTTAGTGTAGTTCATGTTGAAATGACATTTATTGAGTACTTACTCTATGGTCATTGCTAGGTTCTTTCACCTTTTGTTTTGTTTTTGCTGTTGTCCCAATTACATATGTTCATTCAGGGAATTTGTTAAGCATCTACTACTTGTGAAGCACTAGGCTAGGCTTTAGAAATACAGTGAAAAGCAAAACAGGACCACCCTGGCTTTATGAAGATTGCAGTTTACAGGTAGAGACAAATATTAATCCAATAATTACATTATTATTTAATACCAATTTTATGTGCACTGAAGAAAAAGTACAGGGAGCTAAGAACTGTAGCAAGGGACTCGAATTAGAATGTAGGTTCCAGGAGAGGAGGGAATGCTGAGGTGAAACCATTTGTGACCAGAGTTAACAGGAGTAATGGGAGTTAAGTAGGTAGAAGAGTTTGTCCAGGCGCAGTGGGTATCAGGGCCTTGAGGTGGGAAGGAGTATGACACAGTCGAGGAGCTGGTCTGGGTGGAGCTGGGAGGTGAGAGGGAGAGAGGCAGGACCAGACCATGGAGAGTTTGGATTTTATTCTGAATGTAGGAGGAGGCATTGAGATTTATGCAGGTGAGTGACAGTGATCAGATTCACATTTCAGAAGAGTGCTCTGATTGTGCTGTGGAGAACACTGCAGTCAGGACTGTTACAGCAGCCTAGGTAAGGAACCCTGGTAGTGGAAACGGGAGAGATGGAAGCTTTGAGATCTGTGTTGGAAGTAGAACTTGAGGATGAGGAAGGTATCAAGAATGAGCCCCAAGCTTGTGGCTTGTGCAACTGCTGGACAGATGTTTTTGCCATTTCCTGATACAGGAAGTACTAGAGAGGGTCAGGGTTTGGGGGGGAGGGAGGAAAGATATCATGAATTTGAATTTGGACATTTGAGGTACTTTTTGATATCTAAGGGGTGATGTTCAGTAGGCAGTTGGACACAAGGGTCTGGAACTTAACTATTTGTATTAGACGTAGAAGTTTGGAGAAACATAAATATGTATATGGTAATTGAGGAAATGGGTGTAGATAAAATTAGCTAGGAAGAGTGAATAGAATGAGAAGAAAGGTGACTTTACATCTGAGTCCCATGAACTCCCAACATTTAAAAGGTAGTTGGGAAGGGGTACCTGGGTGGCTCAGTTAGTTGAGCATCTGATTCTTGATTTTGACTGGAGGGGTGGTCTCTGGGTCCTAGGATCAAGCCCATGTTGGGCTGTGCACTCACTGGGGAGTCTGCTTGGGATTCTCTTTTCCTCTCCCTCTGCCCCCCACCCTCCATGCTCACAAGCTCTCTGTCTCTCTAAATAAAAAAATCAAAAAAGGGGGGGGAGGGGTAGTTGGGGAAGAGGTGCCTGAAAAAGAGTGGCCAGTGAGTAGGGGTAAAGCTAGCGACTATGGTGTAAAGGAGTTCCTGCAAGGAGGGGTCAGATATTGCTGAGAGAGAGAAAATGAGAATTGAAAAAATAAATGCCCATTGGAAGGCATCAGGACACTCAGTAAGGGCTGTTTCAGTGAAGTGATACAAATGGAAATCAGGTTGGTTTGGCTTTTAATAGAATAGCTAGAGCAGGGAACTGGAGGTTTTTTTCCATCTCTTCTTTAAATTGAGAGAGACTTGACTAGTGATTCCTAAAAAGGCAGAAAGAATTCAGAGGAAACAGAGGAAGTTGCCTCTGAAGGGAAGAGGAGTACTTACTGTAATCTTACAGGACTCAGGGTTCAGGGCTCCGGGGATTGGGGGGGGAGCAGCTAGAGGAGGGTGGGCGTAGATGCACTAGGAAGCAACAGCAAGTCTCCTTCAGATGGCTTCCATTTTCTCCAGAAAATTGCAGGAAGTATAGGGAGAATATGGGAGGGTAGAGGAGGGGGGAGAACATCTGAAATGGTCCTAGCAGAGAGTGGAAGAATGGATTGGGAAACAAAGTAGGATTGTCAGGCATTCTTGGAGCCAAGGTAAGATGTCTGTCCAGTTGGTGCAGTTTTCTTCAGTAGTGCTTCATTCCCTTGGTACAGGCTTAAAGTGATAAGGTTCATCTAGGGTTTGCATTTTGCCAGACAAGTGTAACAAAAAGCCAGAGGGCAATTGAGTTTAGAGTATTTGCAAAAGAGTCATTGAAACTGTGAACTATGAACTATGAACTATTTATAAGGTGGGTAAGTAGGTAAATAGATAAGGGAGAGACTAATAGGTTAAGAAGAAAATAGAAGGATCCATGACTTGGTTCTTCCAGTAAGATCAAAGATGGTTGTAGTGAAGGGGTGAAGGGGATTATGGTCTGAGAAGAAGATAACTTAGATTAGTGATTATTGACAATAACTCTGATGTAGCTTTTATCCCATTTTAACAGATTTTTTTAAAACTGAGCTTTTGGAAAGTTCAAAATTTGCCCTTGACTGCACACAACTAAGCAGTGAAACTGTAATGGAACCAATGTTTATCTGGCTCAAAACACTAAGTGGCTGTAAGAATAGAGCTAAAAGAAGTTTGGGCTAAATATTATGGAACCGTGGGCTACTCCCCCCACCCAGTTGGTTAGGCTCTTGATTTTTTTTTTTTTTTTTTTTTATATCTGTAAGTGGCAGAAATGTCAGGATTACTATTTGCTTCTTCCCTTGATTCCCATGTCTAGTTCATCATTCTGGTATCTGTCTTCCCTTTTTCAGTGCTGCCACCTCAACTCACTCTAGTGTGTTCCCTTATATCTGCACAACTGATACACAGTCACCTTATCATTCCCCAAATTACCAAAAGCTGGGTGGCTTCAACAGTAAACATTTATTTCTCACAGTTATTGGTGGCTGAGAGCTCCAGGATCAAGGTGCCAGCATATTTGGTGTATGGTGAGGACTCTCTTCCTGGCTCATAGACAGGCATCATCTTTTTGCGACTTCACAAGTAAGATAGGGGACAGAGAGATCCATGCCCTTTATTTCCTTATAAGGGCACCAGTCCCAACACAGGGGCTTCGTGTCCATGACCATATACAAAGCAAATTACCTCCCAAAGGCCTCACCTCCAAATACTTCATGTTGAGAATTAGGCTTCCATATAAATTGGGGGAGGACACAAATATTCAGATGGTTGCACATTGCTTTTAGTATCTTCTTTCATTACTCTTTAATTAATTTATTCTACTCAGAAACTTTCAGTCAGGTGCCTTATATAGAGTTAATGATTTTTCCTTAATTTCTATCCCTGGGCTGTCTCAGGATCCTGAGACCTAGAGGAGAGGCCAAGGAATAGATGTTCTAAGCTGATGGAATTTTTGTGCTTAAAAGCAGGTTTTCATTCATTTTGTTTTCCAGTTTTACTGACAGCGAATAGCAGTTAATAAAAGAAGTAAACGAGAGGACAGGCTCTGGAGTCCCAGCTCTTGGGTTTGAATCCTATCTGTGTGGACTTGGGCAAGTTATTTATGTGTGTGTGCCACCTTTTCCTCATTGGTAGGATGGAGGTAATACTAGTATTTTCACCATAGGATTTTTAGCAGAATTAAAGGAGGTAGCGCATGCTGCATGCAGCAGTGCCTGGCGTGTAATAAATGGTTAGTAAATGTGAGGTGCGGTCCGACACAGTGGGTTTGGATACATGCCGGCAGGTGTGTTTTCTCTTGTGCATATTGCTCTTTTTTTTTTTATCATTTCCCTTGCACTATTACCCAGTCTGATCTTTGTCCCATGGTCTTTTTTTTTTTTTTTTAGTGAGGTCTGCCAGTCCTTGGTGAAACATAGCTCTGGAATCAAAGGAAGCTTACCACTACAAAAACTGCATCTGGTTTCACGAAGCATTTATCATTCACATCATCCTACCTTAAAGCTTCAAAGACCCCAATTCAGGATGTCTTTTCATCAGTTCTCCTCTTTAACTAACCTTCCCTTACGTAAATTGAAACTTTCTCCAATTAAATATGGCTACCAGCCACGCAGGAATTTTTGGCCAGCGAGATTAGCTGCAAGACTCTTAAAACTTCGCTATCTCATACTAGGATCTGCTGTTGGTGGTGGCTATACAGCCAAAAAGGTGAGTCTCATTTCCATTGCTTTTTCAGTTATTTTAGCATGATTATTTGAAGGATTTATAGCACAAATCATTTTTCTTTAGTGCAATAGACTGTAATTTGATATTTAAAAATGTATTGTGTATCTCTACCATGTGCTAAGTTGTTTTAATGATGCTAATAGAAAACTGCTCTCTGAATCTTGGTTATACTTATAAGAGATCAGAATGGCTCTAATGGAAGGAGCATTGGACTGGAGTGAGGTCACCTAGGTTTGATTTTCAGCTTGCCACTTAGTAGCTCAGACAAGAAAGTAGGTGGCATGCTAACATAACCACTTTTTGGCAGCTTTGAGAGTAGAGGCAAGGTGTCCTCACCCCTGGTTTGTCTTCTGTTCTGCAGTATTGTTTAAAGCCAAATCATGAAACCTGTTTGAAATAAGACTGTCTTTTGAATTTTTGCATTTTCCATATTTTGTAAATGAACATTTACATATTTTATATGCTTGCCAAGTAATTTATTTTTAGAAGAGCCAAGGCTACTTCGTTTCTAAAATATTTGAACATAACACATCGTTTTTAGTAGATTAGCATGTTTTAATTAGATATATTAAGGTAGTTTTTCTCTATTTTTGTATGACATTCAGAGCATTTGATTGGCATACTTTCTTTTCTTTTAGACTTTTGATCAGTGGAAAGATATGATACCTGACCTTAGTGACTATAAATGGATTGTGCCTGACATTGTGTGGGAAATTGATGAGTATATCGATTTAGGTCTGTATCATCAACATTAAAACATGTTTCTTGGTCGTATCTTTGGGAAAGAGAAATAGCGGTATTGAGATTTTCTTAACTCATGAGCTTACTGTGTAGCAGTTTTATTTGAATGATAGACGTAGTAGAATATCAGAGAAAAAATTGTTAGGAAAAAAAAATAATGCCCTCACCCATCACTCTCACATTTTCTTTTAGTTGCAGCTAATCTGTGTGTGTGGTTAATATTTTAGAGCCATAGTGAACATACACTTTCATTTTTTATCTTTTGCTAACTAACAGATTTGTCAGCTAAGCAGCCTTCTAGACATCACTTTCAGTGTTTTGTATTATTACCCAGAACAGATGCACCATGACCCACCTAACTAGTTAATTTTGACTAGCTCCCTTGATTACCTCCACTTCTTGTAACCAGGTCCCTTAAAGTCTGCTATGTGTCCAGAGTAATTTCTCCCCATAGTCAGCCACTGTTCCCCTTTTTCTATAATGGTAAATGAGAAAAAAGTATATTTGATAGTTTTGATTGCCAAGATTAAGCCAGAGTAGTTAAAAAAAATTTTTTTTGAATGAAATTATTTTCCTCAGCCTCTTTTTTTTAGACTTTGTCTAATTTCTTAGCCTAGGTGTATATGGGGGTAGAATTAATCTCTCTGTGTACTTAACTCACACGGCATTTCCTTAAAGAGAAAACCGTGCTGCATTGACAGAGGAACCTGCAGGAATTTGAAGTATTCTTTGAGTATTTTTCCAATATTCATGTGGAGAGCTTTCGACTTTGATGTATTTGCCAGTACCACAGTGTGGGGCTGAGGGCTTGGTTCTGAAGCTGGCCTGGCTAGGCTTGAAGCCTGACTCCCCACTTGTTCGCTGTGTGCGCAGGTCCAACTACTTAACCTCAGTGGCTCAGTCCCTCACATGTAAAGTGGAGTTGATGATAACTGTTTTGTAGGGTTGCTATGAAGATTAAACAGGTGAATGCTTTTATAGCACTAGAACAATATCTGACATATATCCTTAGTTTGAGAATATTTATGTGTTTTGGTCTTCTGCAGAGAAGATAAGCCTATCCTAATTCAGAAGATACTGTAAAGTTGTAAACAAAAGTAAATACTCTGACCATTTTTTAAATAAAGCTAGCAAAAATAAAACCAAAGCTTACCTTGGGCTCTTAGACAGTTATTTCTAAATGGTAACAAGTGTGAATTTTCTGAAAGTCTGTGAAAGGACAGAGAAAAGTAATGGAACTCTTTCTGAACTTGAACTGAGATTTCATTACTTTTTTTGAGTTTGGACCAGGAGGCGTTACAGGAGGCGTTTTTCTCTTTTTTCCTTTGATTCTTGGCCTCTTCACTGTGACTTTCTCCTTAAAACTATCTCTCATTCCAATACAGTGTTAACCTTGTTAATTTTCTGTTTGTTTTAAGGCATTTAACTTATTGATCAAAGCTGTCCATCTAAGCCAGACATTTGATGAGTCTTTTTAAACAAATTTCACGGCTCATGGAATATCCTCAGAATTACACATTGTTCCAGATACATGTAGCAGTTGTGGTTGTAATAGAAAAATGCAAAAAATATTTTAATTTAAATTTATATATGACACGTATGGTGTTATTTAAATTTTATAAATGTTTTAATAGTGAAATTCTTATATTGAGGATTTTTTTTTTGTCTTCTCCAGAGAAAATTAGAAAAGCACTTCCTAATTCAGAGGACCTTGCAAAATTGGCACCTGACTTTGATAAGATTGTTGAAAGCCTCAGCTTATTGAAGGACTTTTTCACCACAGGTAAGGAAGGACCTATTTGATCTCACTTAAAATGTCAGAAACCCTGAGGAAAAGTACTGAGATATATTCATTGTTGATTCCTGTCTTTTAAATGAAAACATTTAGTACAAATGAAAAACAGGTTTTTGAAAAAAAGACACACAAAATTTTGGTGCTCATTGGTTTTAAATTTTGGTTAGTGCAACAAAAATGAAACTTTGTAAGAGTTTAAACATGCTTGGCTTTAGTCAATGAGGGAAAAAGTATTTCTTGTTCCTGACAAGTAGATGAGACTTCCTATGTGCTTGCTTTTCATAATTGGTTAGAACCAATTTGGTGATTTTAAGACAAACTTAATTATGATGGACCATAATGAGTGGAATTTATTGAGGTTAATCCTGTTGTATTTGCCCAATTCATGCCCTATCATGATATAAACCTGAGATCTCAGACATACTTGTTTGCTCATTCCTGTCAAATTTTACATTTCTATTTCCCCTTTTGCTGGTTTTTCACAGGTCACAAATTGGTTAGTGAAGTCATAGGAGCTTCTGACCTACTTCTCTTGTTAGGTGTGTAAACAGACATTTTTGCTGACCTTAACATGCCTTTTAAATGCTTCTAATAAACTAGTTGCAAATAAAATTGCAGACCAAATTTATGCTGCTTATAGTGAATTTTAAAACTCCAGAACTATATTGGGCAAATTCTTTATCTTACAGGAGAAAATAAAGAAATAATTATTTTGCAGTAAAACTAAAATTCCTAAGTATGTATCTATAAGATTAAAACTATTACTGCTTAACCAAAATATTTTCTCAAAATATCACTTGATTTGATTGTTTCTGATAATTGAAATGAAAAGTAATTTTAGTTTGTCTCATCTGTCCTGTCACAGTTGACATTTTAAATTTATTTTGTTACTATCTGTGGTCTGTAATGGCAGTGGTAAATGGCTGAGCTGTAAGTACTCTCGTGGAAAATAATCCTTATCAAATATTGTCTTCTTTTTTTTAATTGAAATTTTCAGTGGAATTTTAAAAACATGTCCTATAATATTTAAAAATTTTTTTTTGTTTCTGTTTTTGGGGGGTTTTTTTTGTTTGTTTTGTTTTGCATAGGTTACCAGTATGTTCCCTAAAATAGGAATAGCTTTTAATTTTCAAAAAAGTGATTTTTGCTCTAAAAATCTACTTGCCTTTAAAATAAGTTGGAATTTGGGCTTTTGACAGCAATGGAGAATTTAAAGGGCTGCATATGTATCTTTTAAGGTTCACCGGGAGAAACAGCATTTAGAGCAACAGATCATGGATCTGAAAGTGACAAGCATTATAGAAAGGTAAGTACAAAGGAGAATTCATCCCATCAGTAGTCCTAAAAGAGATAAAATAGTTTTTACCCACCTAGAAGATTTGACAACAGTAACATCTGAGGACCAAATATAAAAACATATAAGTAGAGATGTTTTTAATGTTGGTACAAAGTGGAGATACTATGTGACAGCTCTGGAAATATTGGAGAAGCCCATTTCCTTCAAATATGCTCTGGGAAATACTAGTTACAAGCATTGTTTTCAACAAAGGGCTTTATTGTTAAATATGTATAGTAAAAGCTGATTAAGTAATATAAGCAGGCTTTTCTTTTCCCTAGGACTTCTCAGACTTTAATATACTTGTGTGCATTGTGAATCCCAAGAGAAGTCAAAGTGTACAGAGTCGTCCAGATTCATTTAGCAACAGAATCTTTTTCCATGAAATACATTCGAGGGACTACTGTTTTCATGGCATATATTTTGGGGAAATATTAAGAGAATAGGAAATGGGCTGTTAGAGGATAAATTTATTCTCTCACATTAATAGTTAACAATTGTGTATGGATTTATTTCAGTTATGTCAATTTCAGTACTTATGTAAAAATCCATACGAATGTTTGGGAGAGCTACTGATATAAAATAACATATGCATTGCTCTTTATTTATATTCATATGTTAACCTGACATTCTCTTAGTCTTCATTTTTTTCATCTTTTGGAATTGGCGACATAACTGATTCCTTGGATGTTTTTCTGAAATAATATTTATATAAACAGATACCTAAAAAAGATATTTAATGAACATTTCAGAATTAAATATGGAATATGTAACTTTTATACTGAAGGTTATTGTGGTTTTTATAAATTGAAGGGAAATTAATTTTATGTTTATTTGGAGGGCAGAAAGAAAATAATTCCTGTGTGTAGGTTTCCATCTTTCTCCTTGTCCTTTAACTTTGAACTTTTTATACGATATTCCAAGTTTGAATTCTAATATTTCAAAAGACTTTTCTCTTGCCTTTTAACTAGATCTTTCGGAGAAAACATTTTAAAATGTGTGTACGTGTGTGTGTGTGTGTGTGTGTGTGTGTGTGTGTAAGTGTATTTGCCTTTTAACTTGATCTTGTTTGATACCTTTTCCATTGGCATTTTAACAAAAGGAACACCATTGACTGTTCATGCTACTGGGGAGAAAAATTTGAATAGCAATTAGCCTATTATGCAAAGTTATTTTGAGCCAAGGCCTTGTCCCTTAATGCAGGTAGACTTAATATGTAGAGAACAGCTAATCTAAAGAGCGGGTAGGAACCTCTCTTACTGGGTTAGTAGTGTGGTTTTAGAGTGATGAAGCCTTGTTGCCTAGATCAGTTAGGGGAGGTCCGCATCTTTGCTCTTTTCTGGTATGGCCAAGGAGGATTGCTTTGGTGAATGAAAAACCTGTTTCAGGGTCTAACTCAGATACTATCTCCTTAAAATCCTGCTAAGTGATCAGGAGCTTTGCAGTACAGAAAAAGCAAGAGAATGGATCCCTAGGAATATAATTATATTCTCAGATGTTATTTTACACAATAGACATAAAAGTAAATTTACTGCTTTAATTTATAATTTACTTCGCTTGAAGGTAAATGTTCTTGTCTACTATTTCCTTTTAACTTCTTCATAATTTATGGGAGTTATCTTTCCCATTAAAAGCTCAGCAATTAATATTACTAAGTCTAGAGTTGTAATTAAGCTACTTTCATTACAGTTTAAATTATAGCAAATGCTAGTATAATAACTTATTATACAGGAAAAGTATTTCCAGCCTCAACTAGTGGTTTTGAATTTTGTTAATATGCAACATTATGGGGTTTCAAGGCTTGGCACTGACCTATGATACGCTTACCTATGAGAGCCCCAGATCGAAAATGGTATTCAGAGTTTGAAGCAGTCGTGTCTTAGCTTAATGGTTGTCTGTGTTGTACCAAAATTTCTGGCCAGACTTAAACTACAAATGTAAAATTTAAACTACAAATGTAAAAGTAAATGTGAATCAATTATTTTTCAAAGTAGCGAAACATTTCTACAGCTAGAACTAGAAAAGAGATTTGTCCTTTCTAATAGAACACAGGGGCACCTGGGTGGCTCAGTCCATTGAACGTATGACTGAGTTTCAGCTGGGGTTGTGATCTCCCCATCCTGAGATGGGGCCCTATATGGGGCTCCCCACTCAGCAGGGAGTCTGCTTCCCCTCTGCCTCTTCCCCTACACATGCACTCTCTTTCTCTCTCCCCCTCACCCTAAAATAAATAAATAAATTTTAAAAGAACAGGAACAGGTAGGACCTTTCCAAATCAATTGAAGTCAAAATGACGGAGTTGAGAGAATACAGATTCAGATTGTTTGACTTAAGTTAGAATGAATAGCACAATGAACTGATTACCTGTGGCGCCCGGTCTGGGATCACTAGACTTTTAAGTACTCTGGAAAGTTGTAATTGAGGTCTACCAAAAGTCTACAAAAGTGAAAAGCATGTATTTCTGCATGATGCTGCACAGGCTAACTAAACATCAAGTTTCTTTGACTTTGCCTGGATTTATATCCATTCAGTTTATGGACAGTAGTTATTTACATCATTTGACCAGAAGTTCTGATACGTGTTACCAAACTTAAAAAATGGAAAAATACCCAAACCACTTTTCAATAAATGGTGTTAGTCAGAAATTTTAGAATTTGTATCCATTGAAGAAAAATATTAGAGCCCTTGATGTCAACTAAATAATATCCTTGAGACCTGGATGCCTTCAGAACCACCTGAAGGAAAATTGAGAATTGAAGTGATGAGCCTTTTTCAGTGAATAATTTGCAGATTTCTATATATCAATCACAACATAGATAGGTGACAAGACCACTTAGTGAATCTCCTTTTTTTTAGATTCAGTAAGATTGTCTGTGACTAGTGAAAACTAACTTGCTAAATGACAGTTATTTTCTGTGCTTTTATTTTATCGTGTTTTTGATTGGTCATAAACATGTCACAGAAGTCAGCAATATGGTCATTCTGAAGGTTACAGACACATTTATAATTTACAGGAAATATTTGAAGGACCTTTTAAAAGTCTAAATCATGAAGAATGGGGATACTGTTTTAAGTATAATTATTAGGTAGTAATTAATGTTCTTTCTTTTCATATGTTGCTCTAATTCTTATTTTTGTGGCTTTACTTCTGTTGTACCTTCCAGCTGAAATCTCTCTTCCCTTTTCTGCCAAATTTTTTCTCATCCTTAAAGCCTTACTCTGTTGTCCTCTTCATGAAACCTTGCATAATTATTTTAGTTCCATTAACTATACACTTAACATTGAAAACGGTTGCCCGCTAAATCATTATTTACTTCTGCTTGCATTCTATCATAAAATCTCTGTCCTCAGAACACCTAGGATAATACTGTGCTTTTAGCAAAATTGAGTGATTGATTTAACACGGTAAAAGAGATGCTAATTGAAATATATAAATTTCATTTAATGCCAACAAGTAGGCCACAAAATTTTATATAATATGTGTTCACTCTGATCACATGTGAATTTTCCTTTGCCTTTGATATTTGGCAGCTACTGAGGAGCATAGGAATACAAAAGTAGTACCTATGCTTGGTAACTATAATGAAACAGTATTGCTTAAGTAGGATTTATGTTTCTGGGATTCCTCGGGCAGCAAATAATGCACTAACTATGGCAAAATGAAATTCCCACCACCAACGTCATCAAGCAACCACAGATCAGTATACTTAAGTTTCCTGAGCAGCTAACTGGCAACAACTAGAGTAGGTTAGAATCTTAGCTAGGAAACCAACCCACTTGTGCACCAGAGTATAGTAGTTAGGAAGCAGAGGGATCAGAGGAAGAAAAGCAGGGAAGATCTACACGAAGAAAAATGGAATGGCAAAACAGGCAATCCTATTTTATTCCTTCATAAGCACACTGTCCTTTTACGTCTTTTAAGAAACGTTAAGTACATACTTTGTATTTAATACTATTTTTTGGTAACAATTTAGAACAAAGGAGATTTGTAGGAATTATAATATTGATAATAACTATCCATAATAGACTGATTTATTCATCTCTTAAAAATTATCCATTGTAGAACTTGTCTAACTAGTAAAATAGGAAATGATAGGTCTGAATAGAAGCAGGTTAAGTAATCCAAATGGAAAGACATATATCCTTCTGATATCCATTAATAAACATTTTTCCATTGACCATAAATACCTTGAACAGTACTAGGTATTACTGGGAGAGGGGAAAATAGTTGTTTTTAGCTAATCAAATAGAATTATTCAAATTTTGAAAAGTAGTTTAATGCATACCAGTATTTTTTGAATGGAAGGGAAAAGAAGTCTTCACTTTCATAAAGTTCTTTTCTAGACCCAAGTTACTTTTAAAACTAATAAGGCAGAGGTTAGCACTTTTCCGTAAAAGGCTAGATAGTGAATATTTTAGGTTTGTAGGCCCAGCAGTCTTTGTGGACTACTCAGCCAGTTCACCTTCTTAGTGATTCAGATATGCCTTCTGGTGTATTGTAGTATCATCATTTTCTTCTTTTAAATGTGGATTAAATCGGATGGAGTCAAGGCTACTTTGTAAATACTGTCATTGCAATAAGACAGTATCAGGCACAGATTTTGTAGTCACACTGCCTGCGTTCAGATCCTGTCCTGCTTGCTTTCTGAGCTATGTGATCTTGGTTGGACAAGATCAAACTCTGAGTTGCTGGTCTCCTCTTCTGTGAAATGCAGACCCCTGCTTGATAGGGTTGTTTTATGTATAGCCCTTTAGCACAAGATCTGCAAATAATAAAACTAAACAAATACTGACTATTAGGGTGATGATGATGGTGATGATGATGATTACCTTACATTTTTAATCACTGCATGAGTTTATTGCCTATTAACATTATTTGATAACTTTTCTCAGTTTCTGTGGAGTCTGTTCTGGGGATTATGAAAAATGGGAAAATAGATTATAGGGCTGATATATAGCTTACTGACAGAATATATGTTTTTTTGGAAAGCCAATTTGGATTTTTATACTAGAAACTTCATGTGCATCATTATTATTAGGTAAAAGTAGGTCATAATTTGATTCACTGAAGGAGCAAACATGTGCCAAGCCTTTCCTTAGGTGTCAGCTGTAACACATCTCAAGTATCAGGTCTTATTCTAGGTGGCGGGTATACAAACAGTGTAAGGGCCTAGTTCTGCTATGAATTTTTAAAATGCTGTTATAAATACAGTATTTTAAATATATTCATATATGGATGACTTCTAAATTTAAGATTATTTAAAATCTTTCCTATCAAAAGGAAAGACTTGAAGGTTTTCACAGTATTTTTGGCTGATGTTTTGGTTTCTAGAGTTATCACTGATTTTCTTTATCTAATAATATTTTAAAAATCTGACAATTCTGTAGAAATATGAGACTGTGAGAGTTGCAGTATCAAATTGACAATAACTAAGAGATGTTTAGAGAGCATATCATCTGTAAATAACTATCATCTCTAAATAACTCTTGTTATTTACAACAATTATTTTTATATATAATGTGTATGATTTTAACATAATTACGTGCTATTTCTTGATGGAAAATGTGTGAGGTTGGGAAAATATTTATTGAACAAAATGTATTTTGTCTATTTGTAGCCACATTTCTTTCCCTTCCTTATTCCATCCACATGGCCTTAGCTCAGTTGAGATTTGATGCCCCTAATTGAATAACAGTAACCTCCTTTAGTCATGTAACATAGTGTAAGTAGTATTTTTCCATGTCTAAATCTTGTTTTCTTCCTACTCTTTTTAGGAGGTAACAGTTAATTTCAGCTACCTTCACATAACAGTGCTTCAGTAACAAACTTGGAAGGAAAGTGAGGTGTCACTAGAAAGAGGGTGTTTGCTTATAATATAATAGATATTAAGTATTTACCATATAATTTATATATAGATATGTATGAGCAATGGATTAGGGAGGGTATTTAAGCTATAGGTAAAAAGGAATCGTGTGCCTGATAGACTAGATAGTTAAGAAATGTGGAGTATTTGCTTACTGCTTTGACATTATGTAAGTTAGAGTGTTGGTGGTATGTTAATCAAACCACAGGTACACTACGGTATAAGCCAACACAAGAAACCTGTAAAAGGTTATTGTTTTGAGACGTCTAAACATGAGAAGTGATTATAGTAAATGACTAAATTAATAAAAATACGTTGGATTACTCTTTTTTCTGCTTTATGAAAAACAGTCATACAGAAAAATGAAAAAATGACAGATGAAGAGGACAATGAGAGTAGTTGGTTGGCATTGTCTTTTCTTTGATAGATATATCCACGACCATAGACATGTTCATTTAGAAGAGTTATCTCTAAAGACAGCCACAGGTTTTTGTAAATACATTTTGTACTGTTGAATTTGGAAACAGATGTTGACAGTTCAGTTATGTCACCTGCCATTTTGATGTTCTCTCGCTTGTCACACAGAAATTTCAACTAGTTTCATCCTTTGATGTATAGTAAATCAACCAGTTTCATTACTGTTGGCATAGCCTAATGTATTCAGTCTAAGAATCAGACAAAAATCTCCCAAATTATATGCTAATACTTTCCCTTAATTTAAAATGCTTTACTGTTTGTATTTTTTTCTTTTCTGGGAAACTTTTATTTATAGTAGAAGTCTTTGGGTTATATAAAGTTAAGCCTCTGGTTGAATCTACTAATTAAAATTTTGAATGTTATAATGTTAACCAGCATTTTAGGAAACTTTCTAGTTGTATTATATAAAATGTAATATTTGGGCAATTATTTTAAAAAACTCTGAAGCTATTTGAAACTGCCAATTTAGATTATTTTAATGAGTTTAGTTTTCCTAACTCTTGTTTTTATAATGTGGTAAAAATTGAGCCCATTGTTCTCCCAGAACACTGTTCTTGTGCAAATTAGTGACCTCAATCATTGAAACTTTACCTTTTTTGGGGTGTCTAATTGAAAAAATATTAGGCTTGTGACATTGTCAATTCTTAGTTGTCTTTTCTCCCACATCTCTTGAGGTCTCTTATCTGATAGGCCAGCGGTTAAAAATGCTGTACAGAAAATAACATGTATTGAGTACCAATTCACATGTAAATACATTGTGATAAAAATTGTACCAGTTAACATTTCACAATTATTAAATGGAATGAATTTTAAACATAGGAATGGTGTTTGTGTTGTATATGGGTAACTGGGTTTTGTTTCATTTTGAATTTTCAGAATAACTGTATTATCTCCAAATCTCAGTTATGTTCTTTTATAGTACTTTTGCTTTAGTAATTGATAGATTTTTATTTACATTCTTAGAGGCTGCTTTTACTGAATGTCAGAGCAGCTCATAAAAAGTGAAAATTCAGTCAAACTACTTACTATATATAGTATAAAGTTAAAACAGTGCCTCAAACATCATTTTTTAATTTGTGGAAAGAGATCCTAAATTGTAGTCATATAAGCTTGTGTGAGAAGGTATATAGAACATATGAATTAATGTAAAACTGTGATTAACTTGATGCTTAGAAACTCAAATTAATAGTTTTGAGGGGCTGTAATCTTTAATCGAAGTCATTAGGTATCAAGGAAAAAATAATAATAATTTAATAATTAAATAAGCTACTATATATTTTCCAGTCTTGTGAGAATTATGGTTGGTAATTAAAAGATTTTTTCCCCCTTTTGATTCAAGTCAGGAGCATACACTAGTTCGTATTGGCAATTCAAAAATAAAGGTTGAAGTAGTAAGTTGTTAACAACAATGCCACTTTCCTTGAGCATTCCAGTTAGTCTGGGTTTTACTGTATCTTAATATTATATGTCTGGCTCATTTTATTCAGCTGACAGTCACATTGCTTTTCACTTTTTAAACTCTGCTGTTTTATATTTCTGACACATCTAGTTTTAGTGAGGGGGGAAAATGGAAATGCAGTATAGAGCCCTATTATATAGTGGCTCGAGAGGTACAGAAATGCATTTCCATTTTTGTTAGAAGCTATCCATTCCTCCCTAACTTACACCTGTTCCTTGCTTGTGCCCTTTGGTTTAACATTGTTCTCCTCCCCAATTTTCCTCTTCTCCTCATTGTAAACTCACGGCAGGGTCTGCTTGGTGAGCTCATTCTCTTACAACAGCAAATTCAAGAGCATGAAGAGGAAGCACGCAGAGCCGCTGGCCAATATAGCACGAGCTATGCCCAACAGAAGCGCAAGGTGATGGATGATTTAAGGGGGCTACTGATGTGTTCACACTAACCGGCCATTGCTGCCAGGATCATGTCACCTTAATCCATTCATGGGCTCCAGTGATGGGAAATTATTTTTAACAAAGTAAAAATATAAAAGACACCTAATACAAATACGTAACTTTCCTGGAGTGGATTAATAAACCCAAAATATTAAACATAGGAATTTATTTTCTGAAACTGAGATTCTCTGTGAGGGTCCATGGATTTGTATCTAGAAAAGAATTATGAATTGTGGTTCACTTGGTCCAGGTACTGTATGGAGTCACCCCAGTTTGTAGCCAGCTTGTCTGTGGTTCACCCAAGTTTTCATTCCTAAAATGTAAAGGATTACTGTGGATGACCACTATTTAAATCATTTAAAGAATGAAATTTACTTGTTTTAGTAAAACGGGTCAGCAGAAAACATGGCTATTTCTTGTAGAAGAAAATATTCTGGTGTAAATTTTGGGCAAAGTTATTCAAATACACCCTAATAAGCTCATTGATTATTTCCACAATCATCAGTGAAGTTAGCACAAATAAATTTTCACCTTGGACTACTGAAGGATTGAACATTGGAAATTTGATATGATTCAAGTCCTAAAGAACAGATTCTAATAAAAGTTGGCATAAATCTGTACAAATGTTTGGTTATAGGTGTAATTAAGAAGTCCTTAAAAGAATGGTTTTGGCTGTTAGATGATCCCGTGGTATAGATCCCAAGGTTAATGTTCTGAAAAGACTTGAGTCAAAATGAAAAGAATGTAATGACTTCAGAGTTACGTTCTGAGATCTTGACATCAGCTTCATTAGGTTACATATATTAGATCAGAAAAGTTTTAAAAGTGGTATGTAAATTTTACTCAGGAAAAGAGATTCACCCATTTAATTAGCTTCCCATAGGTTCTGGTTTGAAGTCAACCAATATTGTAATGATTTAATGAAGTTTTGCTTACTAACCTTACCGCATTTGGTGATGAGTAATACTTGAGAGTACTCCTCACAGTTTCATTTATCTTTTCAGTGTCACCTCCTGACTTTTCTCAATTCCATGGCTGTGGAATCAACTCCTGTATATTTAACCTTCAGTGAATGAACAACATAGGTAGAAATTGAAAATAAGTTATTTTCCTATTTGGTTAAGTTAAAGTACATGCCTTAAACCAAAAAGGGCTTATGTTAAATGGTGCTTTAGCATTCTCTGCTCTGTATGTCTTTGAAGTGCCGTAAATAGTCTCACAAATTGGACACTTAAGCCGAGCCATCTGTTCCTTAGGTTTGTTACACAAAGAAGGGAAGGAGTTACTGTGTTCTGGTATGTTAGAAATATGAAGAGCTCTACTTACAATTTCTTGTTTTCTCATAATGGTAAAATAATTTGAAATGAGCCCCACAGATCTGCCATCCTAAGATTCTGAGATATGGCTTAAGATTATCGATACACTTTTGAATCAGATGATTAAAGGGATCTTAGTAGTGAATAATATTAATTTTCTACATTGCTCAAGGTTAGTGTTCATTTGAGGCCTACTTTACTAGGCTGCTTTCAGGTTTAGAAATCTCATTTCTATTTCTGATGTCATCAGATTGTCCATGTAACCTTTTATTTTGCATTTTCACCATTTGTAAAACAGTAGCTGGCAGGACTGCACCTCCGTGTGTGTGTGGCTCATTGAGGCATACTTAGTAGAGTACCAGACAGTCTGGCCCACTCCGGAGTTACCCGGTGCAAAAGGAAATGGAACTTCAAAAACAATTCACGCTCTTCTGTAATGACATCATTCCCTATCTGTCCTGAAAGATCATTTCCTTACTTCACCCTCCCCTGTTTCTCCCTGTGGTGGGTACACAGGTGACTTTTCAGCCCTTCACTGTCCTCATGATCTGAACCCCAGTTCATGAGATTTGTATCATTCCTCTAAACATTTGAGGTTTTCTTGAGGTGCAAAATCACAGCTTTTTGTTGCGTTTTAATCATTCTTCCTCCCTTATCTTCTTGAAATTGTAGGTAGGCCTTAACTTCTTTATATCTTATTAGTAGCAGTTAATAAACTGTCCCTATAGCTCATGCAGAGACAGTAGATTCAAACTGCCTTTGGTAGTTCTGCTTCTTATGAATACATAACATATGTGGAAATGTTTATGAGTCCTTTACCTATGTATTTTGGTATTTCAGAATGGCCACAATGGCTTAGTAGGAAGAAACACTTAAAATATGAAACTCAGGCTTGGTTTTGTGAGGAGCTAGTAAAGGTTTTTCTTTTTCAGCTTTAGCTTGTTTCTGCGGAGGATTCCGCTCTTTCTCCATCAGTTTCACAGCCCTGGAATTGTAGAAAAGCTCTGGTTTCAAGACCATTGATACCCATTTCTGTCAGGGTGAGTTTTAAATTAATTTCATAATGCAAACTGAATATATTGAGCAACGGGACAAGAACTTAACTCTTGTCATAAGTGGCAGAACTGTACCAACGAAGTGCATCAACATTAAATATACCCAGATTGCTAGTTAAGATACTGAATAAGTGACAGGTGAAAAGTCAGATGTGCTGTTCCCTTAAGAAAATACAGAAAAGTATCTTCTCATTATCTTTAATATTTACTTTAGAAACCTAAAAGTTTTCATCTTATTTGCCAGAAAATATTAGCTCTCATTCTTGACTTCCACCACAACACCTGTCTTAATATAATGTTAATTTTGATATTCCATTAAACTGAGCAGATAGGAAGCATAGTGATAAATCTGTGCATGAGTTCTGCCTAACACTTGTGCCAAAAAGGCAAATGGTAAACCTAAAGACTCCTAAAAATACAAATTTATAAAAATCTTAAGTCACTGCTACTAAATACTAATGTTAGCATAAAGATTATAATTAATAGTCTAATAACCTTGTATCATTTTAACTTACCCTTTTTATGTTACCATATTACCAAGTTAACCTTCTATAGACCTTGGTTTACAGTAAGCATTCAAACTGTTTTGGTGTAATTATATTAGTTACTTAATTATTGTCCCAGATGTAGAGTACTAGTGGATTTTTCTATTATAATTTAGGGTATATTGCATGAAGCCATTAATACTCACATTCAAAACTAAAACAGTTTATACTAACACTGCTTATATATTTCATACTAATTAGCTACAGTCAGATGAGTATTTAATGGAACAGTTACCTTTTAAAATGAATTGGGAATTGAATTGACATAGCAAAATTTTTATGAGTGCATTATTATAGTATGATGGCATGCCATATGAAAACAATATGAAATTATTTATTTCTCCATCGGTCTTCAAGATTTTGTTCTTCCGGTTTTTGGTGCCTTCCCAGCTTGCTTCTTTCCTCACATTTTAGGAGACTATTAATAATTCTTGTCCATTTTACACAAACACAGTCAAATGAAAAAGCTTTTCTCCATAAGTGTGCTTGCTATGCAAGAATGAGAAAACAGTAATACAGAGTTTGTTTTATATTATCTTTTCTTCTAATTACTGAATCATATTTGTAGAGATTTTTAGGCATAGGCTTTTAAGGAAAAAACAGTATGTGCGTAGCAAGCGTTGCCATTTTTATTTAAAAGAAGTTTTGGGGAATGTTTTGAGAAACTATTTGTAAAGAGGAATTAAAACCTCAAAATACATTTTTATTGTGTGGATAAGAGTTATTAATATCTATCTCAATAAGTAAATCACTTAAAATTTTCTCATAAGTAGTTGCTACCATAATGTCTTGATTGCTTAAATAACTATTGAATGAAAGTGAACAAGGACTTACATGAATTTCACCTTGAGTTTTGTCTGCTATGAAATAAAGTCATGTTTATGAATTTTGATTATCAGAAATTAGATAATTATTTTGAAAGACTGAGTATGACAACTTCTGCACCTCACCAAGAAGTCAAAGAGCAGTTATATGGATTTGTCATAAATGACATCATTTTAATAAAATTGATCAGTTGTTTTATATTTTGAATTATAATGTGACTAGAGCCTGTTAATGCAATAAAGTTCTTTGTTGTTTCGGATATTTTATCTTAGAACTGTTAGCATTAGTAACAATTGGAAGTAGTTTCCACAATAGCGATAGATTTTATCCTACTTTTGTTTTATGTTTAAGTCAATTTTAGTTGCCTTACTCAATTTTATTGCTACTGATGCATTCACTCTGTTGTGGGTTAGCAGATCTTGCACTGGAATTGAATTTAAAAACAAGCATCTGGCTCTACTTAAAGCTCTGAAAATACAAGTTGTTCTTTGATTTATTAAGTACTTCTCTACTTACAGAACAGAAATGGGTAATAGGTGCTTAACATATACACTGTGACTAGTGAATTTTTTCAGTAGCTATAAATGATAACATGCATCTAAGTCCCCAAAACACATTTCTGGAGGTGTCAGTGCTCTTTTTCTCCAAGCATCCAAATGCCTGGGGCAGAGTATAAAACAACCTATGAAAACTATAGTAACTGTATGTGCTGATCTCTTGTTTTTTTAACGAGTCCTTCATCAGAAATGCCTAGAATAGCATCTGGGAAAGGATTGCTTTTTAAGGCTTTTACCTATTAATATATTAGTTAAAAATTTTTGATAAGCAATTTTAGTGTTGAATACAGATTTTTTTACTTTATTAAATCATGTAACTTAAAATTTGCTTTGATTAAATATGCATATAAAGTCAATAGTTTTTTAAAATACTTTTCAAAAAATTTAACTTACTGTACATTTTATATAAATCTATTTCTACTGAAATAAAATTAATTTATTTTAAATATTTAGGTGACAGACAAAGAGAAAATTGACCAGCTTCAAGAAGAACTTCTGCATACTCAGGTAATTCTGATGAATAGAAAGAACCAGGGACTTGAGGGGCACCTGGGTGGCTCAGTGGTTAAGCATCTGCCTTCATCTCAGGTCATGACCCCAGAACCCTGGGATCAAGCCCCACATCAGGCTGCCTGCTTCTCCCTCTGCCTGCCACTCCCCCTGCTTGGCTCTCTCTCTTTCTCATAAATAAAATCTTAAAAAAAGAAAAAAGAACAAGGGACTTTATCTTATACTTAAGTTTGATAATGGAATTTTTTTAAGAGAGCAAAATTTGGAGTGGTTTGATGGTACAACCTTATTATAAATAGGTGTAAAAAAATGAAAAAGTAAATTAAGAAATAAAGAATAAAAAAGAAACTTGGTAAGTGTGCTTTTCTCATTTATGTGTAAAAACCTATATCTGAGTGAATCTTGTACTTCTAATTTTAATGAAAAACTGCTGTGGAAAAAAAAGTGGGGGAAAGTGACTTGTTCTTACATAGACCTATGCTTGCATTTTTATGTAGATAGACTAATAATTCGTCATTTAGTAGGTTGATTTGAGTTTACCGTAGTTCTAATCATCCCTCAGTATCTTTTTCCTTTACTTCTCTAATCCCAAAATGAATCAGATAATGGCTTTTCTAAATGTATTTCTGGCACTGATTTGAAAAGCTCTTCTCCTATAGTTGGTTATAAAACCTTGATTATTTTAAAGACATGTTCTGTGCAATCTGATGAGTAGGTAAATTCTAGTGCAGGATTGCCATATCACCCACTCCATCATGAATTAATATATTTTTATGATTACTATATGATATAAATACAATTGAAATATATAATCTAGTTATGTTAATTTACATGGATAACAACAATGTGCAATAATAATTAAGTTTTTGTCTTTTAAATTAACACTTTTTTTAAGGAGGGTCTCTTGTTTAGGGAAGAAATAAGAGGGACAACCTAGATGAAATTAAACAGTATATTTTGAGTCACAGGTTCTCTTAATATCATTGATTTCGTTGATATCTATGCATTGATCCTCATGCCTGACTATACCATAGAATCACTTGTGCTCTGGCCATCTCCATGTATATTTTTAAAGGCTTTTCAGCCAAGCAATTCCAATCTTCAATTCAGCCAGGGGTTAGGAATCATTGTTCTCAAAGTGTGGTCTCTCAAGCAGTTGCATCAGTATCCTTCCAGGAGCTTGTTAGAAATGCAAATTATTGACCCCTTCCTAAACCTCCTGAATCAGAAACTCTAGAAGTAAAACCCAGCAATCTTTCTTTTTAAAAGCCCTGAAATTATTCTGGTGCATCCTTAAGTTTGAGAACTATTGGTCTTGATCTTTGGAGGACAGCTCAGTAACACATCTCTGCAGAATGGCTAAAGATTGGCACCTGTACCAAAGAATTATTCCATCCCCAGAAAATATAGATCCACATAATTGATTCCATATTTACAAAGAAATGAGCCAGTGTAAATCCTACCACCCTTGTGTATCTATTGATATCAACTCTTTGACTTGTGTAATTTGTAGTGTCAGCCATGGACATTGACACAAACACTATGAAAAATTCTTGGTATAATAAACCCTAGGGTTAGCTATCTATACCAGTGATGTGCAGTAGATATACAATGCAGGCCACATGGGTGATTTAAAATTTTTACATTCCAAAAAGGTAAAAAGAAATAGGTAGAACTGATTTTAATAATATATTTTATTTAACACAGTGAATTCCAAATTAGGATCATTTAACATGTAATTAGTATAAACATCGTAATGAGGTATTTTATTTATTCATTTATTTACTGAACTGTAAAAGTCTGGTGTGTATTTTACATTTAACAGTGCATCTCATTTCCGACTGACTACATTTCAGAGTGCTCAACAGCTCTGGTGGCTAGTGGCTACCATATTACACAGCAAAGATCTATGTATGTCAGAGTTTTATGTATATATTACATATACAACGTATAAATGAGCAGGTGTTGCTTAAAAATGTTTATAGTAGAATCTAGCTTCTTGTTCTACCTGTCTCATGTTACTGAGTTCTACTGCAGAATATGCTTTTTTAAAATTTGACTATAGTTGGACATTGTCTGAGGATAGACCCCTGATTGCCTATTACTTTATTCTTGAAAGATTACAACAACCTAAAAATTTTCCAAAGGATGATTTTTCCATTTTGAAAGGCATGATACAATTTGGACATAAACATTCTGCTGGTTTTAGGAGGAAGTAATTCTTAATAGTGTCTGAACATTGCTCATATTTAAAGAAGAGATGATAGTATGCAAACTGAGAAGATCAAGTAGAAAAGGATTGCATTTATTTGAGAAGAAAAAGTGTGTAGCTAAGCATCTACTTTGACAAAGCAAGCTGTCTACTACTGTATCAGTCTTTTTTTAAAATCTCTTTTTATATCAGTATTTTAAGAATTAATGTGAAATCTCTGGCCTTGGAAACTTAACCAAAATTTGGAGAGTTTGAGTTCTTGACTCTGACCTATAATCAAAACCCTGTGATAAGCTACCAAGGATCCCTAACCTCACATCCCTAATCTAGGGAACCTTTGCCTCATGTAAAGACTTCAGGAAGCTAATGCTAATAAAACATTCAGTATTGGGCCTGTCACATAATACATGCTCAAGTACTATTAGCTATTGTTATTTCATTTTAATATACAACATAAAATAATGTGGGGAACGGGAAGAATTTGAATTTTTGTCAAATGTCCCTATGGTAAAGACTTAAATTTTTGATGTAATAGGAAATACTGTTTCAGTAGAGTATACTTAAGAACTTGCTTCTTTAAATTCTTACATTTTACTATTTTTAAATAATTCAATTTCTTCAATGTAAATAGCAAAGAGTTTTCCAAAGAAAATGCCAAATTATAATAGAAAAACGAATTCCATTGTTTGTATGAGAATTTTCATAATTTATTTTATCCTCAGCATTTTCAAAGAAGCTTCTTAAATGAAATAATTCATTTTAAATATTCAGAAGATATGACTTCAGGATTTTGGAAGATTTTAATTTAGACTTAATTAGATTGTTAACTCATCTTTTTCTTATGTAATTATGGTGTTATTTTGTTACAGTTAAAGTACCAGAGGATCTTGGAACGGTTAGAAAAAGAGAACAAAGAATTAAGAAAATTAGTATTGCAGAAAGATGACAAAGGCATCCATCACAGAAAACTTAAGGTATTTTCAGTTTACCTTAATTTTGCTAATTCCAGAACTTTGTCACTTCACATTGTACATTCATCAATACCAGTTTTTAAAGCCATAATGTGTTCTATCCTTTTCTTTCTAACCTGATATCCTTTGGAGATAGGGAAGTCTCTTCCTATATAAAGACACTTCATAAATTATAGTGTACAGATATTTGTTTCATATGGGATCCATAAAATCTTCATCCTTTTAACAGCCATTTCCTGTGAATCAATTTATTTTTCAGAAATACCCCCATTTGTCTTTAGGCTGATTTAAGGTCTACAGTTATAAAATAAGAATTGTGAGTTGAGGGACATTTAGATATGACTTGGCATCATATCTTAAATTTCCAGTGAATGATTAGTCCATTTTCTTCAGTTTTATGAGGATTACTGTTTTCTTCTGGGAGGTTTCGTAGGCATTTTACAGTATTTTTGTAAAAAGTGAATGCTGGTATTTTTATCATCAGCACATTGGTAATTACCATTATCAGTAAGTGAAATCTCATTATTGCCCACTAAACCAAGCTGTATGTGCTGAATTAGTTGAATTAGTAACATTTTTAACATATATCTCATATAAGTAAACAGAATTTGTATATAGCAAACCTACAATAAGTCATGGCACATGTATTCTGAAGCCAGGGTCCAAAGATAAGTAGTTCCTCTTTAACCAACATGTATTAATAGTTCTAGCTGTAAATCATGACTTCATAAAACAGATAAATAGCATGGCTCTATTCACAATTTACATGTGGCAATTGAGTAAAGTCATGTCCAAATGTAATATATTTTGAGAGTTCACCTCAGAAATGGTATTTTTTCTCATAAAATGAAATGGTAATGAAAATTTCAAGAATTTTTTGGTTTTTTTTTGGTGGAAGGGATAGCAGTTGCTTTCCATTTAATTACTTCTAGGTGTTTAAGAGCTGAAAGGAAATGTTGGCCCTCATTTTATTCCTACCTTGCATTGAAACTTGTCTTTAATTATTAAATGCTTGGCATGGTAGTCCTTTTTTTCCTCACTTATTTATTTGTTCATTCGTTGTTCAAATACTTTATTGAAGTATTTGTCAGGTACCATGTTCTGTCCTGGTTCTAGAGAAAGAAACAATGCAGGATGTCTGCCCTTGATGCTCTCACACTTGAGTCTGTACAACTGTCACAGTACACTTACTCATTCTTACTGATTTAACAGTCTTCTTAGCGATTTCTTCTCTACTTTTATCCTTTCTTCAGTTTTTCTCTCTCTCTCTCTCCCCCCCTCCCTCTTATACACATACCAAACTTGATAGGAGATGATTTCCTTGTAGTTGGTCACCTGACTCCTTTTTTGGCCCTTGTGGTGTTAATGGTCTTCCTTTGTTGAGCATTTAATATTTGTTCTTCAATGTTAAACAATAACTTCCCTCTTTTAACATTTAGTTGGAAGGTTAGGAAATCCTCAGTTAATGTACTATATTAAATCAACATATCTCTAAATTGAGTAAGAGAAAATGGAATTTTATTATATACTGTTTTACTATGAAAGTATATTATGTAATTAGAAAAAACAATATAATCATTATGGAAAAACATTTCAGATTTATCAACTTTTTTTCTCTTGACACATCTGATTTTCTTTAATTTGTTCATGTTAATTTTTGAAATTTTCTAGAAATCATTGATTGACATGTATTCTGAAGTTCTTGATGTTCTATCTGATTATGATGCCAGTTACAATACACAAGATCATCTGCCAAGGGTAAGTGAAAAATTATACATAGTGAGCTTGCTCTTCAGCAAAAGAACACTTCAGATTTTAAAAAAGGTATGTGTGTGTGTGTATGGGTATGTATATACTCAGACACACAGTCTAGCCATATACATATGGACATACGACACAGATATAAACAGATATATATTTTTTACCTATATAATACTATTTATGTGCTTTAGGTGATGTCTTAAGCATTGACTGTTGTTTGACTCTTGGTCCACTGGCTTACTTATATTTATATGTAATGAAGTAAGGTTATTAGGTACTTGGCATTATGTATTTGTAACATCCATGAAACTAAAATATTGGAACAGTGGATTAAATTAGTCATGAGGGAAATTTAACATCATAGAATTGAAACTGTCTTTATAATGAATAGCTACAGAAGGATTCATAGAACATGAGTGATCTGGTTTTAGAAGTAGTAGTTTAATTTAGCACAACTTTTTGTTAAAAATTTGGATATAAATACTGGATCCAATTAGTATTTTACTGTTTATATTTTCAGTATGCATAGAGGTAATGACTATCTTTGTTTTTATGGATGGGATTTTTAAAATCATTTAACTGTAGTATTTTAAAAGACTGAAAAAATCGCAGTGATATTTCAAATCTATTTAAGTAAAAGTGTGTATTTAAAAAATCTGAACTGATGTTATTTGTTCTATGGTAAGGTTGTTGTGGTTGGAGACCAGAGTGCTGGAAAAACCAGTGTGTTGGAAATGATTGCTCAAGCACGGATATTCCCTCGAGGATCTGGGGAGATGATGACACGCTCTCCGGTTAAGGTAGGACAGTAGGCCATCTGGATGAAGCTCCTCGGGAACGTAGCTGCTGCAGTGAAGTTTGTTATGTTGAAATGAAGAATTATAACTAAAAAGAATGGATACATAGCCCTGGGAATTAGTCCTATTGTGGAAATCGGTGCAGGCACAGCCTGGAGACCAGTGTGACAGGAGTGGAGCGGGTGATGGACGAGAGATGGAAGAGGAGGGCAGAGGTGTGGTGGGACCAAGCTGCACTAAGCCGTTGTTAGGACTCTGGATTTTATTCAGAGTGAGGTCAGTGAGAGGTTGAGTCAGAAAATGAGAATATTGGAAGTAGAGTCTGTAAATGTAGATAATTTTCCAGTTTTACTCTAAGAAGAGTGGAGCAATGGGGCAGTAGTTGAAATATGTTGGGTCAAGGGAAAGATATTTACAAACTGATTGTAATGATATAGTTTGAGAGGTAAAAATGATGATGTAAGGGACAGGGAACAATTGCTCGCAGTAGCAGAGTCTTTGAGGACAAAGGCTGGGACTCAGCATGCAATATATGGACGTTCTCACAGTTCATCCATGGCCACGGGAAAAAAGTCTATGGCTACAGTCTTTCATTCAACAAATATTTATTGAGTGCCTAATATGCTCTGGCACTGTTCTAGGCAGTGTGTTAGTTAAATAAAACAAAGATCCTTTCCATAATGGAGGATGAGTTCCAGTAGAAGAAGCAGGCAATAAGTAAGAAGCAAAATAAATGACTAAATTACATAGTATGTTAGAAGGTGGTAATTGTTGTGCCACAAAAAAAAGAAGGTGAAGCCAAGTAGACTGCATTGAGACGGTGACATTTGTTGGTTTTTTTTTTTTAATTTTTTTTTTAAGATTTTATTTATTTATATGGCAGACAGAGATCACAAGCAGGCAAAGAGGCAGGCAGAGAGAGAGGAGGAAGCAGGCTCCCTGCTGAGCAGAGAGCCCAATGTGGGGCTCGATCCCAGGACCCTGAGACCATGACCTGAGCTGAAGGCAGAGGCTTTAACCCACTAAGCCACCCAGGCGCCCCGAGATGGTGACATTTGAACCAAGACTTGCACAAAGTGAGGGAAGAAGTCATGTGGATATCTAGTTCAAGAGTATTCCATGCAGAGAAAAAGTTAGTGCAAAGCCCCTGAGGTAGTTAGGTGGCTGTTGTGTTCAAGGCCAGTGTGGCTAGAGCAGAGTGAAGAGTAGTGAATGATGAGATCAGAGGAATAATGGGAGGCAGCAGGAAACAGATCATTAGGGCTTTGTTGGTCATTGCACAGACTTCGATTTTTATTTTGAATAAAATAGGAAGCCAGTGCAGGGTTTTGAACAGAGTAATACTACATTTTTTTAATAGAGAAAGAGTTCTCCTATGCGTACAAGTGGAGAGGGGTGCAGAGGGAGAGGGAGAATATCCCAAGCAGACTCTGTGCTGAGTGCAGAGCCTGACACAGGGCTCGATCCCAGGACCCCAAGATGACGACCTGAGCCAAAATCAAAAGCTGAATGCTCATGAGAGACTATGGACTCTGAAAAACAACCTGAGGGTTTTGAAGGGGCGGGGTGGGAGGGTGGGGGAACCAGGTGGTGGGTATTAGGGAGGGCACAGATTGCATGGAGCACTGGGTGTGGTGAAAAAACAATGAATACTATTACGCTGAAAATAAATAAAAAATTTAATTAAAAAAAAAAAAAGCTGAATGCTCAATCGACTGAGCTACCCAGGCCCCCTATAATACTACTTTTTAAAAAGGCTCACTGTAGCTGCTGTGCTGAAAACAGACGTAAGATGGGTAGATCGAGGGAGACCAAATGGGAAGCTATTGGAATGTTCAGGTGATTCTTTCACTAGGGAACTAGCCACAAAGATGATAAGAGATGGTTGGATTATGGATCGATTCTTAAAGCAAAATCAGTAGGATTTCTTGGCATACTTGATATGAAGAAGTGTAAGTCAGTTATCAAGATGATGCCAATGCTTTTGGCCTGAATAAATTAGAACATGTAATTGATATGGGGGAGTCTGGAGTAGTGGGAGTTAGCTCTAGAGAGAAGATTGGGAGTTTTGGACTTGCAAGGGATATTAACAAATAAGTAGCAGTTGGAGACCTGGGGTAGAGACATAAATTTAGACGTCATAATCAAATATCTAAAGGTGGTATGTAAAGCCATGATCTTACTAGGTAAGATCACCGAGGGAGTGAGGAAAGAGAAGACATAGGACGAAGGATTGTGTCCTAGGCATACCCAAGATTAAGAGGTTGAGGGTGGAGCAGACAACAAAGGAGCTTCTCAAGGAGCCAGCAGTGTAATAGGGGGAACCTAAGCAGTGCAGTGTACTGGAAGTCAGGTCAAGAAAATATCTAGGAGGAGGCAGTGATCAGTGAGGTCAAACACTGCTGACAGATCAGGAAAGATGAAGACTAATAATTGGCCATTTTACCAGTGAAGGCAATTAAGTAGAATATGTGCAAGTATCCTTCTGCTTGCTTCCACTTGCTCAGTGAAATGAGAGGCTAAATTATCAGTTGTGAGGTAATGAGAGGGGAGAAGGTATTAAAGATCGAGTAAAGAGGTCTTTCTAGGCAAGTGGTGACTCTAGAATTGAGTTGATGAGATAAGGCAAGATATAATAGGATTCCTGAGCCATACTAAGGTCTCCATTAAGATCTGTGGATATAGGGGCGCCTGGGTGGCTCAGTCGGTTGAATGTCCAGCTCTTCAGTTTTGGCTCAGGTCATAATCTCAAGGTCATGAGATCGAGCCCCACATTGGGCTCTGTTGCTGGGTTGGGGCCTACTTAAGATTCTCTTTCTCCCTCTGCCTCTCTTTCCACCCTTCCGCTTGCACATCTTCTCTTTCTCTCAAAAAAGATCTGTGGACATAAATTCGGGGGAAAGCTGTCATATGGTTTTTTTTTTTCTTTTACTTTAGCTGGTGGGTGTAGAGTAATGGGAGAATTAGAAAATTGACATCACCAAGAACAAAGGCCAGAATAGATAATAAGGCTAGTGCTCAAATCTGCCAGAAATGAAGTCTGTTTATAACTGCAACAAGCATTCTAGTGTGATTTATAACGGAGTGCACTGTTTTGGATCTGGGCATGAATTCAACTATGTTGTGTAAAACCAGTTTCTTTTCCATTGCTCCATGGTTTTGTGTGAACACACCAAACTTTATAGATCCATCTTACTATTGATAGGCACTTAGGATATTTCCGGTGGGGGAAAAGTCTGACTGTACCTCATAGCTTACTCTATAATCATCTCTAAAAAAGTTATAAATCTACCTTCTACATTGCTACCAGCACTCTAATTATAGTGGCTGTTATATGAATAGTGTTATGAATGATGTATTTTAGGAAGGAATTCATTTTCTTCTGGCAGGTGAGTAAATCATGGACAGATTTCCTTGAAACAGACAAGGCTGGTTTCTTTCCAGTTCACCGTTACTTCTCTAGAATTTACCAGGACTTCTCCTCTTTGATAGACTCTGAACTCTGTGTTTTTGTCTCCCCTAGACAGATTGCCAGAATCTTGATTTAGCTTCTTTAGCAGATTCTTTCTGTTTTGCTAACTCATGTGCAAACATGTTATGGGGAAATTGTGGACAAAAGGTAGGGCTTGGTTTTTGGGGATTGATTTCTGCTGTCAGTTTTTTTCTGGAGCTTTAGCACCTTAAGCCAGGGCTGCTTGATACCCTCTGATCTCTGATCTTGTCTCCTCAACCCAGTAAGACTGCTTCAAGTTTTAACCTTTTCTCTTACATTACCCTGTGCCACAAATCTGCAAGCACCCCGAAGGAAAACAGCCATAGGAATATGCCCCTAAAATCCTCTGGGGTCTTGGGCCCAGTCCAGGATGCCATGGCTGCTCTCTGATGCTTTCAAACAGCTGAGTTTTGTTGGTTTTCTTAGCAAGTCTCAGTAGAAGGAATTGTATTTTAAAAGTAAAATTGGATCATTATAAAGAAGGCTGAAAAGCTGCAATTGAAAAGCAAAGGAATGTGAACTTTAGAAGTTCTCATGAAAGCCCTGACTGTTGATATCTAAGTTGTTAGCGAATTCTTTATGCAGATGTCTCTCACTCCTTGGGTAGAAGCTACATTAGCTCCCCTGTGGTCAGTCTTATGTGCGCCTAGGTTTTGCTGCACTGTCCATTTAGTTCTGTGTATTATTTCTCCCAGGAGGTAGTGAGCTCTAAACCAGGGACAGTAGGTTCTTTGTTTACCCTCCGGCAACACTTGACACAGTTAGTCCTCAATAGATAGAAGTTGAATGAGTGAATTGTCCTTTACCTAAGTTAACCTTTGAAGTTAAATCCAAGATTTCTTTTTGTTTTTCAAGTTGTAGGTTGATGGTTCTGTTCTTAGTAGTCTTATAGCATTGACCAGAAAAGGATAGGGGCAGCAGCATTTTGTTTTAGGTCATGAAAGATCAAGAGTAGCCAGCAGTCTTGTTAGGAAATTACAGCACATGCAACAGATATATGGACAGTACAGATAAAAAATTCTGTAGTCTCTGCACTGCCATGTTGACAGCCCCCAGGGATGTTCCTTTATGTGTACTGTGAGGGGATGCCTGGATTTATGCAATGCGGTGGGCTGCTCTAGACCCTGTAAGTCCTATGGGATCAATATGAATTGTAAATGTATTACTACATCTTGATTTTCCATTAATTTCAGGTTACTCTGAGTGAAGGTCCTCACCATGTGGCCTTGTTTAAAGATAGTTCTCGGGAGTTCGATCTTACCAAAGAGGAGGATGTAAGTAGAATTTGTATGAGGTTCATGTGTGTAGCTTTTAACTCCTATAAGCTTATGAAAGACAACTAAACTGGAATATTTGTTAGTTGAAGATTTTCATAGGATTTTGTTGTTTTCTATTAATAGCTCGCAGCATTAAGACATGAAATAGAACTCCGAATGAGGAAAAATGTGAAAGAAGGCTGTACTGTTAGTCCTGAGGTAAGTGTTGTAATTCATTTTAACAATGTTCTATGGAAATTCAGAGTTTATGATTTGAGATAAATCATGATTGGCATTCATGTTTAGATTGCAGCTATTCTAAAAACACAGATTTTTTTTAATATTCCAAATAATGTATCATTTTGTGAGTAATTTTCTAGAATAATTAAATAAAAGGATCAGAAAAAGAATAACTTCTTTCTGAATGGTTGAGGTACAGAATTTTCAGAACATATATATCATGAATATATTCCTAACAGATCGGCGCCCATGGTGAGTTTTGCTTTGTTTTGTTTTCCCTGAGTAGACCATATCTTTAAATGTAAAAGGCCCGGGATTACAGAGGATGGTGCTTGTTGACTTACCAGGTGTGATCAATGTAAGTATATATAGAACATGTATTTTGTCTTGTTCCTATTGTGGAAAATATGTATAACGATATTTAAAACCTTTTTCTTCAAGACTGTGACATCAGGCATGGCTCCTGACACAAAGGAAACTATTTTCAGTATCAGCAAAGCTTATATGCAGAATCCTAATGCCATCATACTGTGTATTCAAGGTAAATCTTATCAAAAGGTTTTAATTGCACTGATATGCTTCCCTCTTCCCTCTTAGCAGGCTAAGCTTTGCTCTAAATATGCACATTACATAAACATACAAGATAAATATATTGCCCTCCCTAAATCATTCATTTATTAGTAAATGGGATTAATATTGGCAATATTTTGATAAATTTCATTGCAGGCATCGCAGATTTTTATTAGCTAGAAGTTCTTTTCATAACTAAAATAAATGTATTAAGAGGTTTTCTCACCGTAATACAGATACAAGGGTATAGCATATAGAAATTTTAAAGTCTACTTTGCAGTTGTTATAGTGTCATTTTTCAAATTTTTTTCAGATGGATCTGTGGATGCTGAACGCAGCATTGTTACAGACCTGGTCAGTCAAATGGATCCCCATGGAAGAAGGACGATATTTGTTTTGACCAAAGTAGACCTAGCAGAAAAAAACGTGGCTAGTCCAAGCAGGGTGAGGGCAAGTTCTTCATTGTGAGAGAACAGATTCTTTGTATAAGCTTCAGCTATGATAGGGACTGGTGATAAAAACAAAAACATACAGCAAACAAAAACTTGTGGAATACTTTAGTGGGATTTTTCTTCTCATTGAAAACAAAGTATTAGAAAGTTAAAGTAAATTACTTAGGTGCAATTTTGAGGTTTAAATAAAATTCTATAATTTCAATTTGTTTGCTTCAAAAATTCTTAGAAAACTATTAATGCTGCTTACTCTAATTTAAATAATCTTGTATGCTGACAATCATTAACCACTTATTAATTAACCACAAATGAATAATGATTGTGGTGTTTCTTTTCTAAAAAAAATTTTTAAGCTAATGTTTATAAATTAGTGTAGGCCTAGTGACACTATAGATTCCTTCTGGACATTGTGTATACTTTTTTTGTTGGTTTTTTTTTTTTTTTTTGCAAACAAACATTACCTTTCCTAACTGATCAAAGACTATGAAGCAGATTTTTATAATACAGAAGGCAGTGGGCTGGTCTCAGGCCTCACAGTTGTTATCCATGCTCCACCACCAAGCTGTGCGTCCTTGGGCAGATCTTGTTACTTCTCTGCATCCAGTTAGTGCATAATCCATCCTATTAGTCTAACTGATCTCTAGGGTCATTTTCATTTCTAAAATTCTGCAGCTTTATACATCTTTATACATGGGGTTCAGTGTCCCTCTTTCTCCTCTAACAACGAGAGAGTTTTATTTCAACATGGCATTGTAACTCTTATTAGGGAGCAAGTCATGACTTAGAGCGAGTTCTTTACTTAGTTCTAAAAGTGGAAGGCAGTGATTGAAAGTATAGAGTCTGTAGCCAGATTGCTTGGTTTCAAATGCTGGCTCTACTCTTTGCTAGCTATATAATGTTGGGTAAATTTTTAAACTTTTTTAGTGCTTTTGGCTTCCTCATCTGTTGGAATGAAGATATTAATGGTACTATCTCATAAGTTGCAAAGATTTAATGAGTTAAATATTTGTTGTGAAGTGGTTTAAATAGTGCTTGGCACTGTCTTATATACATGGTGGCTGTCATCTGTTATTATTATATCTTGATCCCCCATAGAACAACTTCAGGTATAAGTACCCATCCCTTGTGCTACTGCCTAGAATTTCTCTCCTTCCCACCTGAAACTTGCTGCGTGTGTGCCTCTCATGCTGTGTTCCCAAGATAGACCACCCCAAAGTTCACCAATTCCATAGAAGGACTCACAAGACTCAGCACATAGTCATCCTTACACCAGCATCTGTTAACAGTGATTGGATACAAAGCAGAATCCCCAAAAGCAAAAGTACAAGAGATGGTATCTGGAGGAAGCCAGGCTCGGGTTTCCAAAAGCCCTGTCTCGGGAGAGTCCTGCAGGAAACACTTAATCCCTCCAGCAACAAGTTGCTCATGAGAGACTCAACACCTAAGGTTTTTACTGAGGGCTGTTCATGTAGGCCCCCTCAAGTACCAAAATTCCAGACGCCCAAAGGAAAGCAGATATTCAGCAGAAACCACATTACTCACACAATGAGCCACTCTTTTGCAGGGAAGGTTTTGTTCCAATGTGGGAATTGTTCACCAGTGAGGTCCTTGGATGCCAGCCAAGGACGAACAGGCCTTTCTAAGGACTGCAGTCTCGTGCCTGCTATGTTAACTCTTCTCTGCACAGCCTCCATGACCTTTGCTTTGCCATGTTTTGAGGGGGAGGGCCTGCTGTGGTGGTGCTGGTCCTGGTATAGAGACAAGTAGAAACAAAGTAGAAGCGAATTCTGTGCCTCCTTCCCATGTCCCTTCATTTCTTTCATTCTTTCCCCTCTTCCCTAGGATAGTAAGTTTGTATTTCTTTTGAAATGCAGTTGAAGTTTTCTATCAATCCTTTTTTATACCAAAGAGACAGCATTAGCTCAGGGGTGTAACTTGTCTTGGAGGAGTGATTCTTACTGCAGTGTTAATGTGAGTGGGCTTCTGGGAGCAGAAACTTCAGTTGTGGGAATGATAGATCTCTATGCAAATATGCATTTTTCTGGGGACAGAGTTTATAGTTTTTATACATTTAGAAAAGGGGTTTTGACCCTAAAAGAGATGAGAGCCAATGGATCCCAATATTTTTAAAAGTAATATAAGACAGTCCACCTTGGTTAGAATTTATCTATTTGAAGAAGAGCATAGGGAAATAATCATTGCAGCTGCCATTTATCGAGTGCTTCTGCATTCCTGGCACTGTGGTACATATCGTAGTGCCGCAGAGAATCTTCTCAACAGTCATTTTGAAAAAAGTAAGTAGCGGGGCGCCTGGGTGGCTCAGTGGGTTAAAGCCTCTGCCTTCTGCTCGGGTCATGGTCCCAGGCTCCTGGGATCGAGCCCCGCATTGGGCTCTCTGCTCAGCACGGAGCCTGTTTCCTCCTCTCTCTCTCTCTCTCTCTCTCTGCTGCCTCTCTGCCTACTTGTGATCTCTGTCTGTCAAATAAATAAATAAAATCTAAAAAAAAAAAAAAATTAAAAAGAAAGTAAGTAGCTTCTTCAGGCCTCGTAGCTAGTAAGTGGTGGAATTGAAATTGAACTAAGGCCTGACTCCACTGCACATCATTCCAGGTTTTACTAATGCATCTTAGGTCTTAATAATGTATCTTTTAGTGTAGTGAAATTAAATATATTCATTTTTTCCCCTCAAATAGCGATTGAGAACCATTTTAACACTTTCGTACAGATTTATATATTTCACTGGACATACATGTATGCAGCATTATTAAATTTTCTTTTTGAATAGTATGTTGTGCTTTAAAAAATTACATAAACATATATCTCACATTTATTTCCCACTTTTAAAAATAGATTCAGCAGATTATTGAAGGAAAACTCTTCCCAATGAAAGCTCTGGGTTATTTTGCTGTTGTAACAGGAAAAGGTATGCAAAGAGGGATTATTACATAATTTAAGTTTTTCTTGTTTTCAAATAAAATTAATTTTCTTAGACCTCCATCATCTTTCCCTAGGAAACAGCTCTGAAAGCATTGAAGCTATAAGAGAATATGAAGAAGAATTTTTTCAAAATTCAAAACTCCTAAAGTAAGTGTATATGGTTTAAATATTTAAAAATTTTATACTGAGGAAGTAGCTTAAACTGTTTTCACTTAAAAGTTTGTTTTATAGCTGTTAGTTTAACATTGAATTTCCAGAATTTTTCCCAAATAACGATCTCTATCTGAAAGGCAAGTCCTCAAGCTACTCAGAATGAGAAGCAGCTTATCACCTGGTACAACACATGCTCGTGTGATAAACTGCCCCCTGGACTGTGGGCACTGAAAGATAACACGGACACCTCTTTAGTTTTACTTATGAAATGATATTTAAAAATCAACACTTAGCATTTTTATTTATCTTTTAAAGAAACCCATCTTGTATTTTATATTTATTTTCTTTCTTTCTTTTCTTTCTCTCTCTCTTTTTTTTTCTTTTCTCTTCTCTTCTCTTCTTTTCTTTTTTTTTTCTCTCTTATGTAAGTAAGTAAGTACCCTGCCCCTGATGTGGGGTATCAAACTCACAATAAGATTCGCCTGCCCTAGGGACGCCTGGGTGCCTCAGTGGGTTAAAGCCTCTGCCTTGGGCTCAGGTCATGATCCCAAGGGTCCTGGGATCGAGCCCCGCATCGGGCTCTCTGCTCTCTAGGGAGCCTGCTTCCTCCTCTCTGTCTCTCTCTCTCTGCCTGCCTCTCTGCCTACTTGTGATCTCTCTCTCTCTCTCTCTCTCTCTCTGTCAAATAAATAAATAAATCTTTAAAAAAAAAGATTCGCCTGCCCTACCAGAGTGCCTGGGGGGTTCAGTCGGTTCAGCATCTGACTCTTGATTTTGGCTCAGGTCAGGATCTCAGGCTTGTGGGATTGAACCCTGTGTTGGGCTTTGCACTTAGTGGGGAGTCTGGTTGAGACTCTCTCTGTCTTCCCCCTGCTTGCGCCCATGCGCACGCTCTCACTCAATAAATAAATAAATAAAATATTGCTTTATTGTTTCAAGATTTTATGTATTATTTGAGAGAGAGCGGGGCAAGCAGGGGGAGGATCAGAGGGAAAGGGACAAGCAGACTTTGTGCTGAGCACAGAGCCCAACATAAGGCTCAATCTAATGATCCCAAGATCATGACCTGAGCTGAAACCAAAAGTCAGACAGTTAACCAACGAGCCACCCAGGCATCCCTAAATAAATAAAATCTTTTAAAATCTTTAAAAAAAAAAAAAAAGAGTTGCATGCTGAGCCAGCCAAGTGTCCTCAACAGTTACATTTTGAGTACACATATTTGGTTCTTTTTCAGTATTGGGGAAGTTGGAGTAGAGGATAGGGATGTCAAAGGGATATCCCTAGGTAAATATTGACAGAAATTAACAGAAAATAAAACAGAAAAACAAAAAGGAAGATCTAAGGGACAGCTGAATTATATTAAAACCTTATATAGAGAGTCTCTAAAAATGGCAACGCATATTTGCATCTGTATTAGTATAGTAAGTCAAGATAGATCTTGAAAACGTAGTCTTGAGTATTATCTGTGGGTACTGGAGCTGACAAGTATATGGAACTTAGCTGTCCAACATGATAGGCACTAGCCTCAGGTGGTTATTTAAATTTGAATTAGTTAACTTCAAGGAAATTTAGACTTCTGTTTCTCAGTCACACCAGCCATACATTCCAAGGGCTCAAATACCCCATGCAGTTAGTAGCTCCCATGGGGGTAGCTCAGGCAGAGGACATTTTCTGCATCATAGAAGGTTTTATTGAACAGCGCCAGTATAAAATGTGAGAGTCACTATTCTCATTATATTATAACAAGCACATTTTCAAACCTGATGAGAGTGTTGTCCTTTTTGCCATTTTTATGTACATAGCTCTTGTTATTTTTTAATAGGACAAGCATGCTGAAGGCACACCAAGTGACTACAAGAAATTTAAGCCTAGCTGTTTCAGACTGCTTTTGGAAAATGGTACGAGAGTCAGTTGAGCAACAGGCTGATAGTTTCAAAGGTAAGTTAACAACTTTAGACATTTCTTTAGTTGGCAGTCTTAGGTATCCAGCAGATTCTTAATTCACTAAACAGTTGCTTTTTTGCTCATTGTCTATTAGCTAGCATGTGGAAAATGGGAAGAATAGAAATTTTCAGTTGTTCAAGGACACTTTCTCCTTCAGAGGAAACATCTCAAGGAGCACTTTGCAGAGTTTAAACAGGGTAAAAAGTTTGCAGTAGTGTTTGGGAAAAAGTTTAGTAAACTAGAGAGGACTCAGATTCCCCTGTTTAAGGGGGAAGAGGAGAACGGTGTTGGAGGCAGAGCAGCCTCTGCTTCAGCTCTGTTGTCCTAGTTCCTGAAGCCCACACTTTCCTGCTCTGTGGCTTTGTTTTCATAGTTTCATTTGATGGGGAGTATCCTTTCCTTCCCTTTTCCCACTTGGGAATTCTACCTGCTTAGTCCCTTAGCTACCCTATGAGTATTGTTATTGTTCCCATTTTACAGAAGAGGAAACTGGGACACCAGGGTAACTTACCTAAGTGATGCACTCAGTATCACACACAATAAATAATAGACCCAGGATTTGAATCGTTGTGATGTGACTCCAGAGTCCATGCCTTAGCAGCTGTACTAAGCTGTTTCGGCTCTGTGCTGTGTGGATTGAAGATAGAGAAGCAAGTCAAGAAGATTGGTTTGGAAAACTGTTGGCAATAGTGAGATTCTGAGATGTTGAGAGCCAGAATACACACCAGAGCCGTAGATACACACCAGAAGTTCAGTTAGTACAGAGATAAGTGAGATCACCTTTAACCACTGCAGCTGGATAGAAAGAGAATCCTGAAACTGGAACATCTTTCTTTCTTCCTCAGCAACACGTTTTAACCTTGAAACTGAATGGAAGAATAACTATCCTCGCCTGCGAGAACTTGACCGGGTAATGTTTGTGTGCCTCATGTATTTTGCATATGGCTTGTTTAATATTGTGCTCTAACAGAATTTATGTTGATGAGCAAAGTCTGGTAAGCCAAACTGCTTTGGTTTTGACCATAGCATTACTAATTTAGAGCTGCAAGAATACAGTCTCTGTATAAATGCAAGAGTGCAGTTCTCTCTTCTACAATAATTTAAATTATTTAGCACATAATATTAAAAAATAATTTTAGATCATAAGATGCTAAAGCAAGTGTTTAAAAATGTTTTCTGAAAAAGTGAGGAACATTTCTTTAAAGGTCTCAATAGAATTAATATGTGTGTAATGTAAACTTTTAAAAATTATATATCAACTTGTTTACCTTTTCAGTATTTACCATGGAGAAATATACTCTAATTCAGTGGGACTTAAATACTGGTTTTCTTTGATTTTAAAATGATATCTGTTGTAAAACACTGCATCAGTTTACTAACGCTAATAGACTAAATTAATATGTATTGATATTTTCATGTAACATTTGTTACATGAAAAAATACACTCAGAATTGAGTGAATAAGATAGACATCTGTGTCCATGTCTTTGTTCTTATCTGGCTACTGGTATTCCTGAAAAAGAGAGTAGGAGAGAAGAACATTACTTGCTGGTCATACGTGCTTCAGACGTAATCTAACCCTACTAGCCTGTCAGAGGCCTTCTTTTTAGTTATCTCTGAAATTCACATCAGGGCAGATTAATCTTATGAAAATCTTACTTACTTGTATCTATATTACCTAGAATGAACTATTTGAAAAAGCAAAAAATGAAATCCTCGATGAAGTTATCAGTCTGAGCCAGGTTACACCAAAACATTGGTGAGTATTTGACCTTTTCTCAAAGATTTTACTATATGGATTATAACAAAATATTAAAATTTAGATTGATAAATCAGTGATTTATTGTAGCCTTGGCTCATCCCCCCAAACAGTAAATAGCATAAAAGTATTTCTTTTTGCAAAATCTAACTACTATTGTAGTCTAACTAATTTTTTTAAAAAGACTATTTCAATTAAGAAAAAAAACTGAACTTTCAGGAAAATATTTGTATGGTTTCTCCCAAACTAATTTCTACTGTGAGATAATACTACAATATACAAAAAACATTCTGCTTACTGAAATCACGTGATCAGTCTTAAATATAATTATATATTTATTAAGTATCTTTCAGAAAAGGTATTCTGAAAAATTGCTTTCTGCATGGTCTTTTTAAATCTTAATTTGTCTTGGACTTCTTTTTACCTTGTAAAAATTTTGATTTCTGTCAAGTCATTTAGGCAAAAGTTGCATCAAGTTGTGTTTTATATAAAGATTAGTCTATCAAAACTGGTTGTTCTTATAGGGAAAGGGAGGGAGAAATAAAACAAGGCAAAATCAGAGAGGGAGACAAACCATAAGAGACTCCTAATCATAGGAATCAAACTGGAGGGGCGGTGGGTGGAGAGATGGGGGAACTGGGTGGTGGACATTAAGGAGGGCACATGAAATAATGAGCACGGGGTGATAGAATGATCACTGATCTCTGTCTCTGAAACTCATAATACACTATATGTTATTTAACTGAATTTAAATAAAAAAATAAATTTTAAAAATCTGGTTGCTCTTGTTAGATTAATCACAGAGAACAAAACTATAGTGAAAACTAATTTGTAAAGGAAAAAGAGTATGTATTTCCAAGTTCTCATTTCTGAGTAAGAACAGTTGGTGCTTTTTGTGATACGTGCCTCATGTTTTGTACAAATCATATTTTAAGTTGAATTTTATTGAAGATTTTTTAAAAATAGGTAAATGCATCATTTTGAAAAGTAGTCATGCAAATCTCTTTCGGGGCAAATTATCACCTTCTCATTATTTATTTATTTGTTTGTTTTCACCTTCTATTTATGTTTAAGTGAATTTTGGCACTCTTAAATTTGTTGGAATAGAGCACTGAAACTGAAATAGGTTCTATGTACCTCAGGCAAGGTGTGTATGAATAGCCTTGATTTTTTTTTGTGATCATATTTTAATTAAAAATTCCTTGTGCATGGGCACCTGGGTGGCTCAGTGGGTTAAGCCTCTGCCTTCGGCTCAGGTCATGATCCCAGAGTCCTGGGATCAAGTCCCGCATCAGGCTCTTTGCTCGGCAGGGAGCCTGCTTCCTCCTCTCTCTCTCTCTCTCTCTCTCTCTCTCTGCCTACTTGTGATCTCTCTCTGTCAAATAAATAAATAAAATCTTTAAAAAAAAAATTCCTTGTGCATGAATTATCTTTCTAATGAAGTCTATAGTGTTTTTAAGATTTTATCATTCTTGGGGGTGCCTGGGTGGCTCAGTCGGTTAAGGCCTCTGCCTTCAGCTTAGGTCGTGATCCCAGGGTCCTGGGATCGAGCCCCGCATTGGGCTCTCTGCTCAACGGGGAGCCTGCTTCCTCCTCTCTCTCTCTTTGCCTGCTTCTCTGCCTACTTGTGATCTCTGTCAAATAAATAAATAAAATCTTTAAAAAAAAAAAAGAATTTATCATTCTTGGACTTGAACTAAGTATTTTCTGTTCTTCTGTTTGCTCAGCTGAAGATCCAAATTGAACCTAGAGAGTAGTGTCCAGTCCTTAAATTTGAATTCAATATTCAGTATTATTATTTTATTTAGTATTGTTAGTTTCCCCACATCAGTGTCCTTTCTTCCTCTTCAAGGAGCCAAAGTTGATCTGTTTCCAGTCTCCTCTCCTTATCCCCAAAAGGATTCTTGATCTTACCTATACTTGTTGATTGATTAATCAGGTTTATATACACTGTCCAGCTTATCTTTGTTATTATTTGTATTTTAAGCCAGTTCTATGGCTTTCTGTAAGCCAATTAGCTTTTGAAATTGCAAGAGATTGTGTGTGTGTGTACACACACACACATGCACACATGTGCACACAAAGAATGAATACTAGTCGTACTAGGTTGTATGAAGATAATGTACATGAAAAGTGATTTGTAAACTATTATAACTAATAATGCTCTTGATGGAAGAAAAATTTGGTGCCTCTGTAAATTTCTGTCATCATCATGAAATGGGTAGTTTTGTATGCCTGCACTAAAGTGAGCAGTGGGTATAGATGTCATTTATTTAACACACAGGTGGCTGAAGGGAATTGTGAAGGAATGAGTAGCCTGTATTTCCAGGCTGCCTACTGATAAGGCAAGGGAAAGAAATAGGACATATGGCTGCTAGAGATTTATTCTGTGAGCTGCTGGATCAGATGATTCTATATCTTTTCATCAGTGTTTTTTTTTTTTTCCTGTACTCTGTAGCTTAACACAAACATAGATCAAAAAATAGCAGGTCCTAATTGGAAGTGTTCATACCACACTGAATTCAACTGCATTTTACCCAAAGCATTTTATTTTTGTGACATAGTTGTTACTGTCCTAAGTAGTATTTGTTGTTGTTGCATATGCTTTATGTGATATTTTAGGGTTGACTAAGATATTAATTATTTAAGTACCAAGACTACTTGATCTATACTTTGTGATCTGGAAGCAGTGTTACAAGTATTTTATGTCCCAAATGTGATTGTTTATAATTTACTTATAGGCATTCTACTGTACTGTAACTGTGTTTTAAAAAAATTTGTTAGGGGTTATATTTGACATATGATGCATTATAGGCAGAAATGGGCTCCCAGCAATTTCACATAATATACCTCATCATCAGGAATTGATTAAAAACATTAAGCAGGAGATATTGGTATACCGTTAACATTATGTGACCATTATTATAGTTTTATATGTTTTTCATAGTCATTTAGAAGGGTAGCTGGCTATATTGATAGAAATACACTTTTTAAAAAATGGTATGATGGTATGCATATAACTTTTGGTTAAAAGTGTTTAGTTTATTTTGTTAAAAGAGTGAAAGGAAAATGGGCATGCACAGTTGAGTTCCCTAACTCAGAGTTGAGGAATTAAAAAAAATTTCTGATATCATAATTCTAGATTTAATGGGTAAAAGATGTTAGGTAAAGGCAGTGACAGAAAATTGCAGAACCCAGGAGGTGAGAGCAAGCAAGGTGACAAAAGTAGCTGAAGACTTACCTATGGCTTTAGCATAGGGGAGGCGAGTAGCAGGAGATAAAACAGTAGATACAAATAAGATATAGATTTTCAAGGGCCATATAAGCCTTGTTCAGAAGCTTGGAATTTATCCCATGAGCACTGAAGGCCGCTGAATAACTTTAGAGCAGATTTGCATTTTAGAAAGATCTTTGTAGTAGGGAAAGTGGAATGTTATGAAGAAGAGGGCAGTGAGCAAAGAGACAGTTGGCTGTTGAAATTATGTAAATGAGAGGTGATGGTGGCTCGAACTTGAATAGTGGTTGTGCAGATGGAGAAGAGGAGACAGTTTTGAAATATCTGAGACGTTACCTAGAAGGTAGATTTGATAGGATTTAGTGATTGGATGTATAGGTAATGGAAAAATTAGTTAAACAGTGAGTACATTTTTATCCAGTCATTACATTGCTGTGAATTTGTAGGAATAAAGATATATTTGACAAAGATGAACACATAAGAATCTTCACTGTTGTTTTACTTATAAGTGTAAAAAAATTGAAAACTTATATTTTCTCTTTGAATTAACATATTTGATTTATTCATAGAGTGGATTACTGTGATTCCGTTGAAAAATATAAGATGTTGGGGCGCCTGGGTGGCTCAGTGGGTTAAAGCCTCTGCCTTCGGCTTGGGTCATGATCTCAGGGTCCTGGAATCGAGCCCCGCATCATGCTCTTTGCTTGGCGAGGAGCCTGCTTCCTCCTCTCTCTCTGCCTGTCTCTCTGCCTACTTGTGATCTCTGTCAAATAAATAAATAAAATCTATAAAAAAGAAAAATATAAGATGTTGACATGGAAAACTGTATAATATGCTTTTAACTTTTAAAAAGTGTTTATAAATCAGTCTGTGTAATATCCACCTATGTAAACACACAAATGTTTATGCAAGCATTAAATTTTTTTATTGATAAATTAAGCTGTGAATTATACTACTGAAAGAGGAATTATGGAGGACTTCTTACATTTTCTGTATTAGTTGAAATTACAGAGTGAATCCTCTGCTTTAAAACAAGAAATTTCCATTTTGAAAAGTGTTTTCATTAAAATGGAGTAAAACGGAGGTAAAGTTCCTGGAGATAATGAGGGGAATACGTAGAACTATAATGTTAAAGTTATATTTTGTGTATTTGTGGAATTTTCCCTAGATGATGGCAAAATGTAGAATAGAGAAGTCTACAGTCACATAACATGTTAGGAAATGTAAGTAAGGGTGCATGTTAGGGTGGCAGACAGTGTAAGCACATGAGCTGGCCTCAGCACAGGGATTTTTGCGTGAGAGTTGAGGACTAACGGTCCAGAAGAAAGATTGTGGGGTGAGGAAAACATGGCTTCCACTTCCTAACCATGAGCAGCTTCCGGTCAGCAGAATGTAAGGACAACCACTGTCTGGAAGGGAGAGCCAGGAAAGGTTTGAGGATATAAGGAACAGGCAAAGAGTGAGAATGTAAAGTGGTTTGTTTGTTACAGAACAGAGTATAGAGGGCACAGTAAACATGATTATGATGAAGGCAGGGGAGCAGGTGGAGTGTGGACAGAGGACAACAGCTTGGTGGTGAAAGGGGAGGTGAGGATTGGGGGGTGAGGATAGGTGACAGCAGCTACCTGTGGTGGATTGGAAAGAGGCCTCCTGTAAGAAAGTTACGGTAGACTTGTCAGGATTTGATGGTCTGGAATTTTGTTATTATCTCCTTAAAAGGATGAGATGTCTGAGATGTCAGTTCTTGGCCCAGACTCCAGGGAAGAGATGACAGACCAAGTCTGTTCTGAGACAGGAGCAGCAAAAAGCTTGGTGGTGAGAGGCTGGATCCTGGCCTTTTGTTCATCTTTCAGAAATCTTGAATTTGTGTTTAAAGTTATATGAATATGAATTAATGAAATTAATGAATAGGAGACCCTGAGCAGCTTTCTTTTTTCAAGTTTGCTCCTAAAAATCTCCCTGTCATTATCGGTCATTAACACTGTGACTAAATTAACTTTGTCCTTCTGGTCTCCTGTGGTATCCTTCCTTACCTCCTTACACTAACTCTTTGGTGTTCTGGTTGTCACTGAAAACAGACCTGAAAGTTAGCAAGGGGAAGCCAGCAGCTAACCTTATTGACTCAGTAAACTTGTTTTTACACAAGATGTTGAGTGAATATAAGGAGTTTGGATAGAAGGGAGTGTTGACACTTCTCAACCAAGAAAATTGCAACTTGACCTTCTTTGGTCAGCTGTTTCTGCTACCCTGAGCTTTGTGGCTGCATAGTAGCGGGTTGAGGTTACTCTTAAGACTGACCACTTTGGGTAAGCAGAGTGTTTTTTATGTTGTAGTATTATCTTATAGGAGAAATTAGTTTGGGAGAAGCCAAATAAATATTTTCTTAAGAGTTCAGTTTTTTTCCTTGATTGAAATAGTTGTCTTTTTCTTGTTTAGAGATCTTTGTTCTTCTAAGATGTCTTTAAGGCAGAAAGGATTCTCAACTTGATTATCCATCTTTTACATTGTTACCTTTATTTATTGTGATGTGTTTGACAGTTTTACGTAGCAGTATCCGATCACATCTCTGTGCTTTGTGCTGTGGTCTGATTGTTAAAATTACACCAAGAAGTTCTCAGACTTGGACTCCCCTTAACCATCAATACGTATAAAGTATGTATTAATATTTGGCAAATAAGCCCTTGAAAAGATGCTCAGAAGTATTAATCATTAGGGAAGTGCAGAAGAAAACCACAGCGAGATACCACTGTAAACCTGGCAGAATGACTAACCATATCAAATGTTGGCAACATGTAGAGCATCTAGAACTCTCATACTGTCTGGTGGGAATGTAAAATAGTTCAACCATTTTGAAAAACAGTTTTGGCAGTACCATAAAAAGTTATTTGTATAATTGCCATATGATACAGCTATTCCAGTCCTAGATGTTTTACCCAAGAGGAGCAGCAATATGTGCCCATACAGTGAATGCTTGTAGCAGCTTTATTTGGAATAGCCAGTAATGGGAAGCAACCCAGATGTCCTTTAACAGGTAAATAGATAAACAGATTCATATAGTGGAATACTACTCAGCAGTAAAAAGAAGTGAAACATTGATATACACAACAATGTGGATGAATCTCAAAATATGCTGAGTAAAAGAAGACAGACAAAATAGGAGTATGCTGTGTGGTTGCATTTATATACAGTTCTAGAAAATACAGGCTAATCTCTAATAATAAAGTGAATACAATGGCTAAAACTTTTGGAGATGATGGAGAAGTTCATTATGTTGATTATGGTGATTCACACAGGTGTGTTCATATTGTCAGCATTTTAAATATGTGCAATCTATTATAAGTGAGTGATACCTCAATAAAGCTGTTTTTAAAAACAAGGTTATGTTTAAATTTTGGTGTTTTTGAAACTTTTTTTTTTTTTTAATTTCAGGGAAGAAATCCTTCAGCAATCTTTATGGGAAAGAGTATCAACTCATGTGATTGAAAACATCTATCTTCCAGCTGCACAGACCATGAATTCAGGGACTTTTAATACAACAGTGGATATCAAGCTTAAACAGTGGACTGATAAACAGCTTCCTAATAAAGCAGTAGAGGTTAGGATATAATTTAATTAAATGGGTAAGAAGCATTATCTGAAGGGAGTAGGAGCTGTGAATTTTAGGTTTTATTCCCATCACAGCCATTGTCTCTCCTTTGGGTCATTATGCTCCATTTATTCTTTATTCCTCTTCTCTGTGGTGGGATTAACCTTAATGCTCCTACTGGTGACTACCATTATAAAAATTTACTAATTGGTATGGTGCTGGCCTGAGGGTATTTGTTCTGTTCCAAAGATAGCATATAACAAAACCAGCAAAATTTGCTCGAATGTGAAATGTTTTTAGCTTTTTCTGTGGGTAAGGATTTCATAAGGAAAATGTTTAATGGATAAAACATTTCATTTATTGATTTTCTGCAGAGCTCAGTTGTACTTAATCATTTCCTTAGTTTGGGTCCTGCCAGAAGATTAGACTAGGAATTAAAAGAAAGTACCTTGAAGAATGCCTTTCTGTTACACATGGTCTCCCACTTAGTAGCTGTGTGAGCCTTGGACTGGTTGCTTAAGCTTTTTTTTGTCTGTACATTAGGGATGGTAATGTTGCCTACCTCACAGATTGTTATAAGAACTAAATGATATGTGGGGCGCCTGGGTGGCTCAGTGGGTTAAGCCTCTGCCTTCGGCTCAGGTCACGATCCCAGGGCCCTGGAATCGATCCCCGCATCGGGCTCTTTGCTCAGCGGGGAGCCTGCTTCTCCCCCTCCCTCTGCCTGCCACTCTGCCTGCTTGTGATCTCTGCCTGTCAAATAAATAAAATCTTAAAAAAAAAAAAAAGTAAATGATACATAAATGTATGTAACCTGTAAAATATTTAGACATACCTAGCTCACAATAACTGCACAGTAAGTGCCAGCTGCTGTTATCTAAGTTGATTTGCCATACGTGTTACTCTGAAGAATGATTATTCTAGCAAAGACTCAGCGTGTCCTGTGCCTCTGAGTGAGGTTGCTCACAAAATTAGAATCAGTGTTAAAGATAATTTTATTTTTCATTTTCTTAAAAAGAAAATGTCAACCTTTTAATTATTCGGGTGTGTTTCCCCCCTTTCCTGTCCTGCTCTGCTCCTGGCTGCTTCACCTCTTTTCTCAGCTTCTTTAAGCTTCCCTTTCTAAGAACTGACAGCTGTTCTTCCAAAGCTTCATAGAGCTGACCCCTGTCAGTTCTCGACACATGTATTTCAAATAACGAGGGGGCTGCTGCCACCACTCCACTAGCTCTTCTCACAGCTGGCCTTGACATCTATCTGGGCCCTGTCCTATGGTAGGATATTGTCACATCCTAAGGCTCAGCAGAGAAATGGTCATTCTGTTTCCTGCTGCATTCTCCCTTCATGGCTGGGTGTGGCAGAAAGATGTAGATCTGCTGAAGGGTCAGGAAACACAGATTCTCACATCTCACTGGGTATTTTTGGACAGTCACGTTGTTTATGCCCTGATTTCTTAATGTTTAAAATGAAGAGGGCTAAATAAAAAATACATCAACTAGCCCACTTAATCCTAAGTAGATTTAGTTCTTAGTTACTTTTGACACTATGCTCTTCCTTTAACTGGCCAGGTAATTATGAGTTAGCTATAATATAAGTTGAATATTATTTAGTATAAGTAATATTCAATATGATTGAAGGTATTGATACATTGCTTCATATATTTGCATAAAGGCAAAGATGTGAAAAAGACTGGATCTTCACAGTGATGTGAAGAAGATAAATTATTACCACATTTTAAACTTTCTACAGTATGGAAGAAGCAGGCAGACTCACATGTTATACAGAATGAAATAATTAAGTGAACTAAGTGTGGTGGCTGATTGGAGTGCAAATCTATCTCAAGGGGGTGGCCCCAGTTCAGCTGCAGCTGGTGTTGTATGGGAACACAGGTATAGTGCTGTCAGTTCAAGAGAGAGGCTGGAAACACAGGTTTTATATGAAGTCTATTTTTAGTGTTGGCTACTAATTTTTTAAAATTTAAAACACTGTATGTCTAGAAAAAAATGTCAGGACACCGGCTCTTTCCCACCAGCTACCAGTGTGAGATACCTAAGCCAGAGTTTGTATTTGCTGCCTTTAAAAAAAAAATTGTGGTTTCATATGTGTTTTGTGACAGGCTGACTTATTATATCTGTTTGGCTTAAATTCACATGTTTGTCATGTTACATATTAAAGTATGTAGTATAAATACAGGTTTTTTTCTTTTAAATCTAGGTTGCTTGGGAGACCCTACAAGAAGAATTTTCCCGCTTCATGACAGAACCAAAAGGGAAAGAGCATGATGACATATTTGATAAACTTAAAGAGGCTGTTAAGGAAGAAAGTATTAAACGCCACAAGTGGAATGATTTTGCGGAGGACAGCTTGGTACGTCATTTGATTATTATATTATATTATATATATACTTATTGATATATACTTATTGATATATACTTATATTTATATATTATATGCAGTTGTATATTACTATGTATTATGTATTATATAGTTTGATTATTCTATTATAATTATATTACAGTGTCATCCTCATAGTTTTATATAGTTTCTCAAATTTATACCCTTTTTATAGGAAGTTGTTTTTATATGACTATTTCAATTAGGTTCTGCATTTAAAATAATGAGGAAAAGAAATAGTTTAACTGTCTATAATCAGCCTTTTAACAATTCTCTGCTATTTCTTTCATGGCTGTCATTTCAGAGAAAAGTCAAATTTTGCAGTAAAAAGGCTTCTTTAAACTTCCACAAATTGTTGTAGACTAGCCATTACATGAGCCTGAACCACAGATGGCTCAGAGGATAGCTGCTTCTCATTTTTACCCTTGGGGGTAATGAAAGGAATTAGATGCATTGCTTTTCAGTGGATTTGAGTCATAAAATATTAGACTCCTAAAATAATGCTAATTACCACATGTTGAATGCTTAAAAGGTGCCAGAAACTCTATAATATATTTTCTAAGCACTATTTTATTTAGTTCTTAAGCAGTTTTATTATTGTCCTTGGCAAAGCTCAGACTCAAGCCCTGCTCTAATTACAAAGCCTGGCTCTTGACCTTCACCAAATCCTCCGCCTCCAACAGATCTTTTGTTATGTAAAATGTTCACATGACCACAAACCTTGTTATTAATAAGCCGCTGCTCTGTGCAGACAGTTCCAAAGAAGTACCTTTGAAAGATAAGATTGAACAGTTTTCTAGAAAAATGCATAGTTCACTGGGGGCTGGTTGTAATTACAGTTTATTTTTAAACAAGGGTTTGTCTTTGTATTTGAAAGCTGTATTCATTCTTGTTAAATGCCTTTGAGACTAGCTTCCTGTGAGTGTCCTTTTTCATTCATTCATTCATTCAAAAATTATAAAATTTAGAAATCAGTTTTCTTATAATAGCTCACATTTGCTTATAGTTGTCCAGACCTTTTAAGCTTCTCTCCTTTATACTTTTCAGTGATGTTAACAGCGAGACAGGTTGTTTTTCTCTTTTTTGAAAGGTGAGACATACAGATCGTATGACAAAAAGGAGAGTAGCGAAGATCTGAATCATTAACTCTTGAGTACTAGGGTTCTAGGCAGATTTTATGTAGTTACATGTCTGATGTGGCTCTATCTTAGACATAGGTCATTTAATTTGGTATAGGAAAAAATCTTCACTGTTCATTCTTTTGGAAGAAAGCTGACAAATAAGCAAATAATAGGACCTCCTCTATTTGCATGGGAGCTACATACTTTGGGGGCGGGGGAGCTACATACTTTTATGTTTTAGGTGTAGCTGTTATTTTGTATATTTGATAAGCTGTCTATTTGAATAAAATTACTAAGATGATAAGGCGTAGGAGTGCGTGGGTGGCTCAATGGATTAAGCCTCTGCCTTCGGCTTAGGTCATGATCTCAGGGTCCTCGGATCATGACCTGAGCCAAAGGCAGAAGCTTAACCCACTGAGCCACCCAGGCACCCCTGTGCCTTCAGGCTTTCTCCTCTGAGGGGAGGCTGCTTCCCCCCTCTCTCTGCCTGCCTCTCTGTCTGCTTGTGATCTCTCTGTCTCTGTCAAATAAATAAATAAAATGTTTAAAAAAAAAGATAAGGCATAAATCAAATTAGCTGTTTCTCTTTCCTTGTCATTTCAGAGGGTTATTCAACACAATGCTTTAGAAGATCGTTCCATATCTGATAAACAGCAGTGGGATGCAGCTATTTATTTTATGGAAGAAGCTCTTCAAGCTCGTCTCAAAGATAGTAAGTAGGGACACAGGTTATTGAGTTTTGAGTATTCCCAGTGGTGAAGGAGTTAGTCAACTTGATGAACATTTGTTTTAAAAAAAAATTTTTTTTAAATAAATGAGACCAACATTTCATAGTCTTTGTCGTTAATACTATAATTAAATATTTTTGTGAGATTTTTCAGTCAACTGCTTAGTAACTACTGAAAATACTAAATAAACTGGACACATGTTTATATGTACTCATATTCTTAAAAAACTATAATTGAAGACTATTTTAGTGTTTGACTCTATGTTTATGGGACCTTTAAATTAATTAAATTATTTTAAATTATTTCTTCTGTATGTACCATATCAATCATGTAATCTTTTCATTTATTTCAGCTGATTTTATATTGAGATAGCAGTTGGAAATAGTTAAGATAACAAGACTATTTATTATTAGTTATAATTTATATACTTGGTAAGTGATCAAATTCTTGATGAATTAAAAAATTTTTTAATTTTTCTAGCTGAAAACGCAATTGAAAACATGATAGGTCCAGATTGGAAAAAGAGGTGGTTGTACTGGAAGAACCGGACCCAAGAACAGGTTAAAACAAACATATCTCTGTGTTATGATATAATTTCATTTATTTTAATTCAGGTATTAAAATACAGGTTTTGCATGCCTCCAGACCAAGCTTAATAATTTCAAATATTTTACATCAGCCTTTCTAAATTATAATGAATCTTTAGAATAAATAGAAAACTACAAAAGAAAGTTGTTTTTTGGGGTTTTTTTAGGTTTTTGTTTTTTTTTTTTTTTAAGTGAAGTAGCTATGTTATTAAAAGGAAGGGGAAAAAGGGGGCACCTGGGTGGCTCAGTGGGTTGAGCCGCTGCCTTCGGCTCAGGTCATGATCTCAGAGTCCTGGGATCGAGTCCCACATTGGGCTCTCTGCTCAGCAGGGAGCCTGCTTCCCCCCCCCTCTCTGCCTGCCTCTCTGTCTACTTGTGATCTCTCTCTGTCAAATAAATAAAAAATACAATCTTTAAAAAAAAAAAAAAAAAAAAAAAGGAAGGGGAAATGAACCATGCTCCTTTTGTGGCAGATTTCTTTGTTCATTTCAATTCCCTGTTTGAGGTAAAGTGAAAATTAAAGTTATGAACAGAAATAAAAAATGACAAGGATTTCAGAGGATGTAGAGTGAATATGATTAGAATAAAGGCTATAGTGACTTTTTTTTTTTTTAACCTCATCTGATATCAGTTACCTCTGGATTTTTCTGTTATTTTGCTGTTATGTTCCCAAAATGGTATAAAAATTCAGATAGGAAGTAGAACTATAGAATTTATTCATTCAGTAAATACTTAATTTCACTTCAAAAGCACTTCAGAAGAATAAAATGGTAAAGGCAAGTATAAATGATGACAAATGAATGGAGGGAAGATGTACAGATCATTCAAGTCCCTATCCCCTACCATCTTTTTATTCCTTATTATTAGGGCTTCTCTTCCTATCTAGCAATCAGTTTCATACCACATCTCATTCTTATGTTCATTCCTTAAGCTAAAGAGAAAAAAGAGGGTATAAGAACGAAAATATGTAAGTGAAGGAAGTAATGAATAAGAAAAAGAGGTGGAGTCCAATCTTTTCCTTCAGTCTTTGAATCCATGTAATTAGAGAAAGGAGGCCAAGATATGGAAATATCCAGAGAAAACATTTTAAAAATGGAAAATTACCAAATATCATGTCATTTCTAGTTTCTTATTTTTTTTGTTCTCATCTTAAATACAGAATTAAGTTATAGAATCAGTACCCTATACACACACATACACACACACACACACACACACACACATATATATTTTTTAGTTTCATCCATTTTTTGTTTCATAAGCTGTCCTATGTGAGTTCAAATTTGTCTTAAAAAGGTGAAGAGACAGTCTTCCTCTTCTCTTTTTCCTGATAGGATTCTTGTGGAAAAATGAGTCATTAAGAGACTGGAGAGAAGCCAAGGAAGTGGAAAGTTAGTAGTTAGATCATGCATGTTTTTAGGGAGCATCAGTTATCTTTCTCAGCACATGGGTTGAGAGGACAAAGTCTGTCAGAATTTTTAGGAGATCCATCAGAGGTTTCTGATTTTAAGACTAGAAGAAGAATTGATTGAAAAGCACTGGCATGAGGTAGATAAACTTGGAAGAAAAATGGTGTCTGACCATCATGGCTAATGGGCAATTAAGCCTGAAGTCCCCAAAATAATCAATGATGGCAGCTTGCCTCAGCAACTAGTGGCAAATGTGCTTTGGTCAATCACTCTCAGAGAGAAATAATTCTTAGTTGTAACTTATTTTCTCAGGAATTTGAACCCATATGGGATCCCTTGAAGAGAAGTAGAAGAATTAGTTTTAGATTAATGCAGGGATCTGTCGCCTAGGAGAGGAATGTGGAAAACCTTCAGAGAAGAGCCTTCTAAGGGTTTCAGGGCAGCATGTGTAAGACCCAGACTGACTTTAGAACAGAGGCTGTAACTGGAAGTGTAGGGGCAGGGGCATCAGGACCGCCTGGGGAGGTGTTTGTATGTGTTATGTTTCATTTTCTGTTTCAGAAGAAATCCCCTCCTGTCAGATTCACTGAACCAAGTTCTCATTCTCTAACCTTTTTATCCCTCCTGCTCCCTGTTGAAAGCCACTATTCTAGACCTCATTCCTAGAGGCTACTGTGAGAAACAGATTCCGGAAGAGGTTGAGACTATATCCATGTCTCACACTGCAAGTTTTGGTGACTGTGTAACATTTCTATCTTTTTGAATGACTGATTTAGCAGGAAAATTTAAGATTGTCCTGTGTTAAAGATGAGAAGTCTATGCTCTGAAAACTATTTTGTTCTTTTATGTTATTACATTTTCATTAGTTATCTAGGGAAAAATCCATCCCATCGAAACATTCTCTCCTTGTCGGAGCTGAATTGTGGAGATCATCTTCAGGATGGATGGGAGAGTAGTGTTCTCGTGAAGACCCACTGTAGTCAGGGGACAGGTGGACAGATGAAAGTGAAAACAGGACAAGAGTTAGGGAGCATTGTCTAACTTAGAGATTTCCTTCTTTCTTCAGACCACGAGCAGATGTTTAAGGAAACTGTAAAATTCTCTTCATTAAGTAATAGCTCTTATAAAGTATCATGTGTTAGGAGAATATTAATTAGTAGTTTCATTTATAAGCCAGTTATTTACATCTTATTCTTCTATACTTAAACAGGGGCAAAGTGCTGTCGGTGATAGTTTGTTGAGAGTAATCAGTGAATATGAAGCTAGTTTCTTTTACTATGCAATTTTGAAAGGATTGAAGAAAAAGAATAAACATAATTTGACACTGCATGAGGCTTATTTTCAAATTTATCACTAGTATGTGTTTTCCTCCTTTGGTCTTCAGACTGAACAATTATAGAGAAGAGATTGGAAGTACATTTAAGAATGATAGGCACCTTGGGGTGCCTGACTGGCTCAGTCCGTAGGGGTGCTACCCTTGATCTCGGGGTTATAAGCTCAAGCCCCATGTTGGGTGTAGAGATTACTTGAAAATAAAATCTTAGGTGTACCTGGGTGGCTCAGTCGGTTAAGCGTCTGCCTTTGGCTCAGGTCATGATCCCAGGGTCCGGGGATGGAGCCCCACATCAGGCTCCCTGCTTAGCCGGGAGTCTGCTTCCCCCTTTCCCTCTGCCCCCCACCCTGCTTGTGCTCTCTCTCTCTCCTGCTTTGTCTCTCATGCTTGCTTGTTCTCTCACTCAAATAAATAAATAAATAAATAAACTCTTTAAATAAATAAATAAAATCTATGTAAATAAATAAATAAAAATGAAATCTTAAAAAGGGGGGAGGATAAACACCTTGCAGAAGCAGTCTAAAGCACAATTTTTTTTTTTTTTTTTTAGATTTTATTTATTTATTTGACAGAGATCACAAGTAGGTAGAGAGGCAGGCGGGGGGTGGGGGGGGCTGGGGAGAGCAGGCTCCCTGCTGAGCAGAGAGCCCGATGTGGGGCTCGATCCCAGGACCTTGGGATCATGACCTGAGCTGAAGGCAGAGGCTTAACCCACTGAGCCACCCAGGCGCCCCTAAAGCACAATTTTTAATGAACAGACATTTTTTTAAAAATCCCAACTATGTATTTCATATTTATCAGAAAAGAAACATGTCAGCAGGTGCAAGTCCTTATGGTCCTCTAGTTCTTAGACACAAGGCATTAATAAAACATTGTCTCTTCCCGTGTATTCAGGGTCCTTTTTCCTAGACTGATATTCCATGCTAAGGTCAAAAAGTAAGGTACCTGGTACTGTAACTTTGACAATAAAACATTGCAGCAAAAGTAAAATATGTAACAAATAAGGCTTTTTTTTTTTTTCTCCCTCACCTAAGTCCAGCCCATTGTTCTGTATTCATAAGCCAGGATACTATGTTCTTTTTTGTTTCTTGTGTGGAGCTTGTGTCGCCTGTTGTGCAATAGCAATATATTCATTAAAATTTTTTATAAGTGTGCCAAAGGATGAACCATCTAAAACACAGTCCTCTTTTAAACAATTTAAAGTTTGTCCACAATGAAACCAAGAATGAATTGGAGAAGATGTTGAAGTGTAATGAGGAGCACCCAGCCTATCTGGCAAGTGATGAGATAACTACGGTCCGAAAGAACCTCGAATCCCGAGGAGTAGAAGTGGACCCAAGCTTGGTAATACATATTGCTGATTAGCATGAACTTGCTTCCTTAATCTTTGTTTCTTGTGGTAAAATGTGACTACTACTCACATGTTATTTGGATATTTAACTGCTTGATTTGACCTTGGTCATGTGTACTTTTGTTGGCTCTAAAAATGACTGTAAGAACAGTCATTTGACTGTGTATAGGGCAGAGATTTATTCTTGGTATTGCTTTCTTAAACATAATGCTTTAATTTGTAAGTGAGGAGATTGAGACTTGAAAAAGTGACGTCCCTGGGCAGGTTCAGCAGGGAGCTCTGGCAGGAGGGGGTGAAGCCCACCCACATCTCTGCACCCCGCTCCAGTGCTTCAGATTGCAAAATACAAGTTCTACTTCGATACAGTTCTTTTATATTTGTATTTTCTCAGTCCAGTGTACCTTAATCAGGTATGAGTAGGTTGAGAAAAAATAGAAATGTTACAGTCTTAATTAAACTGGATAGTGCCTTGGGATTCTGTCTCATTTTCCTCATTCATAATAAATATGAGAATAAAAATAATTACAGTTCAGACTATGTTTTACTTACCTTCGTGATGCTTATTTGGGAAAATTTTAAAAAAATAGCTCTCTGGGCCTGTGTGCCCCAGTTAGGGTGTAAGGGATCGAAATTTCATTTTAATATTAGCTTAAGTTAAGTGAAACCCAATTAGAAAAATAATTCTTAGGAGAAAAATAATCATACAAGAAATTTCAGAGCCACCCATTAATTCTTTCAGAGATTATCTATTATTTATGTTTCTGCACTTGAGAAATGAGTATACTTAATATAAATTCCACCAGAGGTCAGAACAAGAAGAGAAAGGAGGTAAAACAAAGCAATTCAAGTTGTTACATCTAGCATTATTTATAAATTAAAAATGAAATTAAAACTAATGATTACATGAAGCTATTAGTTGAATATTAATTTATCCACATTTGGACTTTGTCCACATATTAAGATATGAATTGACTATATATCTTAATTACTTATTCTGAGCAGGAAAATCTCTGTTTTTTTCCAAGAGACATTGTGTTCAGGATACTTTATGAAGCTATGAAATAGTTAGCAAAGTATAATGACAAGAATAGCAGATGGGCTAGATGTCAGAGGTGTGAATTCTAGTACAGTTTCATCCCATTCGTTAGTAATAGTACCTTTAGTAACTAATATAATCTCTTTTAACTTCAACTTTCCTCATCTGTCGTATAGTGTCGGTGATAACTTGTTTTACCTACTAAACATTATTACAGTCATGCTCAGAAAAGATAATGATGTCAAAGGAACTTGGACACTCTGCATAGTAATGACGTTAGCGGGGGTCATTTTGCTGTGGTAACAGTAAAATGAAGTAATCAAAAAGGAACTATTGTTACATTGATGGAAATGGTCTGAGACCAGCTTCCTAGTCCTAACTGTCCTTAGATTAGGCTCACGACCCCTTTTTCCTTGGGGCTCCTTACCTCTAACTAGGGGAGATGATAATCTCAACCCTATCTACTTTACAGGATGATTATATGAATATAATAACAACGCTTGTTTAAAAACACTGCATATTTGGAAGTACATAAACTGGTAAGGGGTCAGAGTAGTGGTAAATCTAATCTTTGCCTTAAAAAAATATTTTTAATGGATAAAAATGTTGGTTAGAATAGTAACATTACCGTTAGTTTTAATTATTTTTTTTGTAAGTAAACTCTTTGGATGACTTTTCAGAATGTGTTTGGTTAACCTGCAGAGTGTACAGTAACTCTTTTTTTTTCTTTTTTCATTTTAGATTAAGGATACTTGGCACCAAGTTTATAGAAGACACTTCTTAAAAACAGCTCTAAACCATTGTAACCTTTGTCGAAGAGGCTTTTACTACTACCAAAGGCATTTTGTAGATTCTGAGGTAATGTGTCCAAAAACAAGGGGAAATGCTTTTAGTGATTGTTACTTAGATGCTTAAAAGTGAACTACAGCTTTTGCATTAGTTTTAAATCCTTTGATATACTGGGGAAAGTAAATGTGATTTATGAAGAATACCTAACTCCTGTCTTTTCTAAGGTATTTCCAGTTTATATTTTACACACTATGAAATTTTATATGCAGATAATGGGCTCCAAACCACATTTTAAAATTTTTTTTAAGAATTAACTTTTTGGGGCAACTGGGTGGCTCAGTTAAGTGTCTGCCTTCAGCCCAGGTCATGATCTCAGAGTTCTGTGATCAAGCCCCACTTTGGGCTCTCTGCTCAGCAGGGAGTCTGCTTCTACCTCTCCATCTGCCACTCCCCCTGCTTGTGTTCTCTCTCTGATAATAAACCAATAAACAAAATTTTAAAAAAAAATTTTTAATATTAGAAAATAATGCATTCTTCTTGTGGAAATGCAGTAAACAAATGTAAAAAAATTGCGAAAGGAAATAGTCACCTATTTAAATAGTCCCTATTAAGAAATAAGTCACTTATAATTCCCTGTCCTAGAAGTAATTTTAGTTAACATATTTATATGTATCTGTTCAATTCTTTCTATACTTAGTTGTGTGTGCATGTGTATGACATAACAATCCTTTTGGATAGTGGAAATAAGACTGCAAAAACAATTTTTATTGTGCTTTTTCCTGTATTATATTGTAATTCTTTCTTCATATCATTAAAATCTCTAAATATTTAAAAGGAGTATATTAAGTTGTACTTTGTTTAATGCCACGTTTCATAGAGTAACCCCTAGGTGGCAGCAGACGGATATATTTGGAGCATTCTTACAAGCAGAAATGCTTTTAAAATTATTCTTCTGAAAGGGCTGTCTATGAATCAGTGACCTTATTTGAGACCCTTAAATTAAGAGCTTTTGCGTTTTCTACAGCTTAAAGTAAATTTGTATTTAAATATACCTATGTAAAAAGTGGTAAGTTTTTTGCATAATTATTGAGGATGCCTTTCTATAGAATAAGCTTCTTTTAAAACACATCATTAATTTACCTTTATATACAGCTGCATTTCAAAACTGGCTTGAGTGCAGAAAAGAGGTTAACCTAAGGGTATATTTAAGCTAACATGGATGTTAGCTGAAACTAAATAAAAATTAAGTGTATATGCTATAAATTTCTATTTGTATATAATGTCATGAAATTCTCTACTTCCCAAATTTATTTGCTTTGTCACTGGACTCAAAACAAACCTCTGCTTGGGGGGGAGTGTAGGTTGACGCCAATTCATGCAAATGTTCATGGATCTGTGCAGAAAAGATTCAGTGGCTTATATCTACAATAGGAATATATGTACTAGGTAAATATGAGGGTTTTTTTTAATTTAAGTTTAGGGTATGGGTACTAACTTTAGTAGCCATATGTGTTTATGATTGTGGTTTTCAATTTTAAATTTGCATCTGGTAATCTTAATTACCTAAATTTCAGTTGGAATGCAATGATGTCGTCCTCTTTTGGCGAATACAGCGCATGCTTGCTATCACTGCAAATACTTTGAGGCAGCAACTTACAAATACTGAAGGTAAGCCACAGAGGGACCGCTTTGTAATTCTAACATCAAAAAAATAATAATAAACTCCTTTTTAATAGAAGGATATCAAAATACTTATTTAAAAATAGATTCATTAGGGGCACCTGGGTGTCTGAGTCGGTTAAGTCCTGACTCTTGGTTTTGGCTCAGGTCATGATCTCAGGGTCATGAAATTGAGTCTGCTTGAAATTCTTTCTCTCCCTCTCCCTCTTACCCTCCCCACCCCACATGCACACTTTCTCTCTCTCAAATAAGTTAAAAATAAATTTTAAAGTAAAAATAGATTTGTTAGAAAAATTGAGAACTGTAATCTGCCCTTAAAATATTAATGAAAATAAATCATAATTGGGAAAAATAGAAGTTAAAACATACCAGGAGTTTCCTTCATTACACGAAAACTGTTAGAAAGGGACTCCTAAGCATCACTTAAGTTTTTTGGGGAAATCCTCACTTCTTTAAAGTGTTAGGACTTGAGAATATGACTTTCTCTGAGAATATGTATTAGATTCCTGTTGGATAAACATACTATGTAATAGGTACAGATTCTGCCTATAACTGTGAGAAGTCTGAACTCAGTAGTTCTAACATGATGAGAAAAATTGGAACTTACTCTCCAAATATTGCTAATTTATCATCCCTGTGCATTCATAAAAATGATGCCCTTCAAGTTTGTTTGTTTACTTTAAACAGTCAGGCGATTAGAGAAAAATGTGAAAGAGGTATTAGAAGATTTTGCTGAAGATAGCGAGAAGAAGGTAAAACTGCTCACTGGCAAACGAGTTCAGCTGGCTGAAGACCTCAGTAAGTAGTTCTTCTTGCCCTCCACTTACTACCTTTTCTCCTTCCGCGTTTCCATTATTCGATCATCCATTTAATCGCAAACTGTAGAAAAGTATATACAGGAACTTTTTTTCCATGAACTGTTTGAGAAAAAATTGCTGACCTGTATCCCCATCACTTTCAAGTACTTTAATGTGTGTTTCTTAGAAACAAGGATTTTCTCCTAGCAACCATAATGCAACCATCAAAATCAGGATATTGACACTGATACATCACTACATCTAATTTCAGACCCTCTTCAAGTGTCATGTGTCATCCTGGTATTGTCCTTCTATGTAGCAGGATGTTCCATGCTCATCCTGTACTTTCCCTGATCCAGCTTCCTCTTCTTTTTTTTTTTTTTTTTTTTGAGAATGGTATTTAAAAATTAAGTATTGGAAACTAGATATGCTGATTATGATTGGAATATCACTATTCCCAGACCCTCTCAATGGAAAGAGCTGGGGAACAGATTTTGCATGCATTCGTGTGTGTGTGCGCACGTGCACGCACATGTGCACGCATGTGTATATGCACACGTGTACATGTATAGATACACTTACACATATTTACATCTGTATTCCCAATCATAGGTATATGTATTGAAAAATCATAAGTTTCTATTTTAATTCAGTAATACAGAGTTCATCCTAGTTTTCTCCTTTTTTCTGACAGTGAGAAATCTGGCTCCAAGTCTCCTTAATAAATTTACTTGATCAATCTTCCTGTATATAACCAAACTTGTCACTGTTCCCTTCATTGCACAAGCATTCTTTTCACCCAGTTCAGGCTCTAACCACCCGACTGCAGGCCACACCACAGTAACTTGCCCTGTGTTGACACTCTTTTCACTGAGCTCATGCTCTGGCATTGTGTACCAGGTGTATCCCCCTTCATCCTTCCCACCTCTTCCCCAGCAGCAGGACATCCTCCTCGCCCAAAGCCAGGCCATGCTTTTTTGAAGGACATCCTCTTCATCCTACATGTGCTCCAGTACTGTGCACCAGACTGGACTGCCCTCCTGCAGGGATAGTCCCCTCACTACTAGGCCAGCCAAGCCACCAGCACTTCCACGTGAACACCCTCTTCTGCCGGACTGAGCTTTAACAGCAACACTAGACCCACAAGGCTTTCCCTTCTGTCACCACTCTCCCACCCCCAACCTGGCTTGGCCTTCCTGATCACCTTGTCGCTTTGTTTGGGGGGAATATTTGGTTCTTTCTGAATGCTAGTAGGTTCCTAGCTTTAAGGTATTTGGATTGCATATTAAGATTTATTTAGATCCTCAATAACCCGAGGCAATCCGTGAAAGAGTAATATTAAATAAAAATAAATATACTGAGGTTGGTGCTACCATTTGAGCTTACCTTGGTATAAGTTTGCCCTCATTAATTTCATGAAACAAAGTATTTTTCCTTAAGTTTAGTCTTAGGAGTTTTCTGATATCTAAGAGAAAGATACTAAATAGGAAGAAGTTCTTCACATTTGAAAACCATTTCTAATCTGAACTTAAGTCACTACAATATGCTCCCTAAAATAACCAAGAAAAACCAGCAGTTTTCCTGTTTAACACCTGGTGCCTCAGCAGCATGTTTCTCCACAACCGTTGTCTCCTCTCTGTTACCTCAGCTGTCATTTGTTCTCTCTTCTGTCCTTTCTTCCCTTAAATAATCTTTTTTTTTTGAAACGTATCTCATTTTAGCCTTTATTTTCATTTTCTGCTGCTTTTCTTAAAATGTCTTTCATGTCACTTTATCGAATAATTAAGATTGTGCTAATTCATAGATCTGTGTTTGTGAACTGCCTTTCACTAGCTGTGTTACCTTAGGCAAGGTATCTCTCAGAGCCTTAGCCCCTTTGTTTATAAAAATGACTTCAGTAGTTACTATATTGCTTGGAGGGGCTTTGGGAGAATTACTTCAAAAACCACTTGCAAGTCCCTGCTTCACAGTTTTATGCTCCATTAGTGCTGTTACAGGAAGAGTTGTGTCAGTGTTGCAAGGTGTGCAAATAATTTCTTAAGTATCCCTCAGGACATGGTTATCAGACAGCAAGATACTTCATTGTATTTCACCAGCATATATAATGTTAAATAATTAAAAATAATGTGTCTTTTCTCGTATTTTGTAAGAGAGCTTTATATAACCCCATTACTTACCAGGCCCAATTTGATTATTTCAAGAAAGTGAATTGCTAACACAGATTTGTACCCTGTCAAGCCAAGTCTTATGTTATCCTGCTCGTTTTCCTGAGAAAGTACTTTATGACTCCCTTGAAATGATTTACTGTTTTTGTACATATAAAATTATGGTTGTGTTAATGTACCAAGTAACGTCCTTGCAAGTGTTTCACCAGTGACTCAGCTTCATCATTTACACAGAAGGAGCAGGTGAGCCATGACATTGTCTATTAGTTGGAAAAGACTCTTGGGAGTACCTTTTCTATACTTTTTTATCTTTAGTGTAACACTTGGGAATATGATCATGGATTCTTTTAGCCAGAAAACTTTTAAAGTTTTAACAGTAACTACTGTATTACTTGGATGAGAGTTTTCATATATTGCGTATTCAGGTAGAATATCATGTGTTGATGGAATTTAGAGAAGGGAAAACTGTCAAACAAGCTTTTACTACAATTTCAAAATAGTATAGGGGTAGAGTATTGTGGAGTTTGGGAAAATTTGGTGCATCATATTTTTTGCCAATCTTACTAAACTTGCTCGATTTTAAATCCTTTCACCACTTTACTTTGGAGATTCATCAACTGATTGTCCTGAGTTAGGGAGGTCAAAGAAATGAAACAAGAGCCTACCCCTTTTAGTGTCAAGAACAGAAGTCATACGTAGGAAAAAGGACTCTTTGGAGAGGTAGTGGATTCCATAGCTGGAGCAAGAAAAGATTAGGATGAACCTGGAGCATCCTAAGATGACAGAAGAAGGAAGTGGTTGAAGGGTGATGGGGACATGTCAGCAAGGTGCAAAAGCCAGCTTGAGAAGGCTCCCGCTAGCCAAACTAGGACAATTGGGGTATCGAAAGAAATAATGACAAATACTAACTGTAACCCACTGAATAAAATAGGATTCCATAAATTGATAATTATATAAATGAATAAAATGGATTATGTAGATAAATGAACAAAATTCGTGATGAGGAATGGGGTGGTTATATAATCACACAAAGTATCTCCTCACAAAATAATTAAAAAAGGAAAAAGAGTAACTTTATAATGGAGAAGCCTGGCAATAACCACCTTAATCAAGTTGTCAAAGTTAATATTATCAATAATGGTCAAATTAGAACTGTGTCCCACCTTGTGGAATGCAGTAAAAAAACACCGAACATTACTTCTTGGATATTTTTACCAAAGAATGTGTAACTTAAGTCCAATCATGAAGATACATTAGACAAACCCAAATTGAGGCACATGAAGATACATTAGACAAACCCAAATTGAGGCCTATAATCTTCAAATGTATCAAGATCATGAGAAACAAAAAAGTGAGGAAGTATTTCAGGTTGAAGGAGACTAAAGAATGAAAACAAAATGCAGTGTGTAATCCTGAACCTAATTTTGTTGCTCTACAGGATGTTACTGGGATGTTATTGGGATGTTGTTGGATATTATTGGGACAGTTGGTAAAACTTGAATGGGGTGTTACATGGTAATGATACATCAGTGTAAATTTTTTTAATTTTGATTGTAAAATTGGTATTATTTAGGAAGATAATCTGCATTTGTAGCAAGTACACAATACAATATTTGGGCTTTATGGGATGTAGTGACAGTAAATTATTCAGGAAAAATATGTTCTTTGTAGTGTTCTTAAAACTTTTCTCCATATCTGAAATAATTTTTACATAAAAAAGGGTAAAAAATGGTTTAATTTTATTTTTATAACTGGATCTGTTTGTATAAATGGATCATGGTCGGATGAAAATAATTTAGAGAAAATGAGAATTTTAAAAATATGAACTCTGAATGTGTTGAAAGGCTTAGTTACCTCCTGGACATTTTTTTTTCTTTATTACATAGGCTCCACATCCAACGTGGGGCTTGAACTCACCACGACCCTGAGACCAAGAGTCACATGCTCTACCAACTGAGCCAGCCAAGTACCCCACCTCCTGCATAGTTCATCTTTCCACCTTATTTACAGCATCTAGTTCCACCTACAACTATTTAGTGTTGAAATACGCCCACTATGACCTTGATGAAATTCTTTTGACTTTGTAGCAAATTTTATTTCAAAGGATTTTTTGGTAGATATTTAAATACAGTGTCAACTTAGATAAAATCCATTTGGATTCCCAGTAAAATTTGTAGTAATGTTTTCAATATATTTATTGAAACAGACTACATTTTTAATGCTGTCTTTGAAGAGGGGAAGATTGGTATAGTTTTTTCATAAGGTACTAGTAGTTTTATGATTTATAAAATCTATTTTATAATTGTCATCATATAAAACAACACTAGCATCTCATAGATAATGCTTACATCTCATAGACATTTTGGAATTTGTTCTACCCCACCCTGGAAATGGAGTATTTGGGCACTGGTAATAATTGCTGTAATGTTGCTAAAGTGAGTTTCAGCAAAACAGCATGGAATTCTTTTATTATTTGTTATATGAATGTTATATCAGTTGTTAACAAGGTTATTGTGAGTTTTGGACCTTTATATCAATTGCCTGGGATTTAGAGTTTAGGTTTCTTTCTAAATTCTTGTTCACTAAAGCCCGAATTTTCATTCTGTACGTAATCAAAGAATCATTGATACCTGGGAGTTAAAGGGGCGTTACAGATCATTTAGATCCAAGATCTATAGTCTTTCCCTTTTATTTTAAAATACACTTCATTTTTATATCAGAACTTGAAACTGTTTATGATGAGTTAATATTTGGATACTTTTCCTGTGCCAGATGTTAGTTTGTGTGCCTTATATGCATTCTCATAGGTACAGTCTTTTTTTTAAAATTTATTTTATAGATAAAGAAATGGAAGCCTAGGAGCGCATAGGTAGTAAGTGGTAAAGCCAAGATTTGAGTCCATGTCTTCAACTACTGTGCCGAATTAACTTGAGAACAAAACTCAAGCCTTTGAAAAATATAATTACACAAAATGTGGTCCTTTACATTTGGAAGCTTATAGTTAACAATGTCCTTTATGGAGTGGGTCAGAAAAACATTAGTGATTTAATATTTAAACTTTCAAATGATATGAAAACTTTGATAGAATTAGAACATCTAGATAAGGGAACACTAAAGTATAAACCAAGACATTGCCTAGGTTAAAGAAATTTATAATTTATGACTTGTAAACATGCTTCAAATTAATATCTATCAAATTCCACCATAGTTAAGTAGTATGTACATTGCCCAAAATTCAGACACAGCTTTTCAAGATCCAGTTACAGATAGAGAATGTTTACTTGAACATAAACATTGTTACTCTAAGTTGAGGGTTTTTTTGTTGTTGTTGTTGTTGTTGTTGTTGTTGTTTTTGCCTGGGAGTGTTGAAATCTGTGGTAATAGGCTTCAGTGTATTGCTTCCTGCTTCTTGTACTTTATACAAATTGAAGGTGTGCTTCAGTAAAAATTGAGTAACTTCGTATTTCCATCTCATTTACTAAGTGAAATGTGAAACAGTGATAAACTCCTTTACTTGGGCTGCCATTGCTTTATACTTTATCTTATTTAATGATATAGTTTGATGCCCCTAATGTTTAAAATAGTATAGCTAATAGAGACTAACAAATTAGAATTTTCCAATATCCGCAGCTTTTTTCCTCCTGCAATTAATTTGCTCTGCTGACTCCCTACGCGAGGTGGCAACAGCTGGCCTTTCACTGGAGCCCGGGGATTAGGGAGCAGGAATCACAGCAGCGTGCTCGGCCTCTTGCCTCTGTTGACTGTTCTTTATTGTTTGATGCCTGGGCATCTCCCAGACAGCCAGCAATTGTTTCTTAAAACTTAAAGTTTGTTTCTCTTGGGAGTGTACAATGCTGGTGGGGCTTGTCTTTGTGTCTCTTCACTTTCCCAGTCTCCTCTTATAATCCATCCTGTGCTTTCTCTTGATAATTAGAAAGGAGCAAAGTTACCAGGTTTGTATCCTAGTGTGCATGAGATTCAGTTTTGACTCTAAAAACTTAGACGGAAATTTTATCTTTCTCTAAGCTACCAGATATTCACTAGCAAATTATTTTTGGAGTGAAAGTTTTGTTCATTAGTAGTATACTAGGGTATTTTTGAAATTGTGATGATAAAAAGGGCATGACAGCAGAGTGAACCAGTACCGCCATTTTAAAAGCTAAAATTGGAAGAGAAATGCACCATAGCTGCTTAAATTCTAAAAAAAGATCCTTTACTGGTACAGCATAAAGAATCAAGTTGATGGTATTATAATGGCACTGTATGGTGACAGATGGGAGCTACATTTGTGGTGCACATAGAATACCAGACTTGTCTCACATCACTGAGTTGTACACCTGGAACTAATGTAACATTGCATGTCAGCTATACTTCAACTAAAAAATTTTTAAACATTTTTTATTAGATCTAAAACATAATTCTGAGGGTGCCTGGGTGGCTCAGTCTGTTAAGCAGCCGACTTATTTCGGCTCAGGTCATGATCTCAAGGTCTTGGGACCAAACCCTACAAGTGGGGCTCTGAACTCCGCAGGGAGTCAGCTCCAGGAAGATTCTCTCTCCCTCTTCCTCTGCCCCTCCCCTCATGCGTGTATGCATTCACTCGCGCTCTCTCTCTCTAAAATATTTTTGGGGGCACCTGGGTGGCTCAGTGGGTTAAAGCCTCTGCCTTCAGCTCAGGTCATGATCCCGGGGTCCTGAGATCGAGCCCCACATCGGGCTCTCTGCTCCTCAGGGAGCCTGCTTCTCCCTCTCTCTCTGCCTGCTGCTCTGCCTACTTGTGATCTCTGCCTGTCAAATAAATAAAATCTTTAAATAAAATAAATCTTTTTTAAAAAGACCACTGACATTAAATAAATAAGTATAATTCTAAGTGTGTAAAGTAGTTAAGAAATATATCTTTGTGCTATGTTAAAACTTGAGTAAAAGGTAGTCAGAACATATCTAGATGGAACCCTCAGCCAGAACGACACTGTTGTTCTTGATCTAGAAAGGAAGACTACCAGGATACTCTCTCGGATTTAATTTCTGTTGGTTATTCCACATTCCTAAACTTCTTCCACACCTGCCATATCCTCGAAGGCCATTATGGATGAAAATAGTGACTATGAAGTAGTGTGAGACTGAAAATTATCCTAAAAAATGATTATTATACTCAGAATCTGGAACTTAAAGTTATGGAAAAGAGAACTCCTATTTAAAACTATTTTTCTAGTAGTAGGGCTCTGGCATGCAAGTTTTAACAAGTCTCCATAGAGGATTTTTTGCTGGGCACCACCACTACCCATCCTCCTGCCCCCAAGTCCATACTCTAGAAAATTCTAACTATTCACAGCATTAAAATTGTCGTTTTATTAACTGGGATAAAATTGACACATATCTTCTTTTAGTAGAGCCTTAGAAACCATGTGACTGTTGAAAATTGGTAAGTTATTTGAACTGTGTCTGTATTAGCATATTCATTTTATGTCTGTTGATGTAAACCAAAGAAAATAAATTTTATTTTTTTTAAGATTTTTTTTATTTATTTGACAGAGAGAAAGAGATCACAAGTAGGCAGAGAGGCAGGCAGAGAGAGAGGGTGGGGAAGCAGGCTCCCTGATGAGCAGAGAGCCGGATTGGGGGCTGGATCCCAGGACCCTGAGATCATGACCTGAGCCGAAGGGAGAAAGGGAGAGGCTTAACCCACTGAGTCACCCAGGTGCCCCAGAAAATGAATTTTAAAGGGATTTGAAAAGGGAACAGGTAGCATTGAATTGTAGAATTCTAGGTAAGTAGGCCTAGAGAGGCCTACTTTTTTTTAAAGGCACAATCATGGAGAATAGAATAAGGTGCCCTGGAGAGAAAACATGAAGTATAAGGACCATAACCCGTGCAATTTCACTTATATCTGAATACTGTTACTTCATTTCTTTGATCAGTAATTGTAAGACCTCAGTACAGGTTTCTCATCTCTCCTGGCATTTAGCACATTTCTAAGCAGTCTTTTCCCTTTGTCTGTTTTTTATGTCTCTTCCTGTGCCTTCTTGCAGCCTATTACCACTTGTTCAACCAGGATTTTTCCTCCTCCCTACTTATTTGCCTTCCTCCAGTGATTGAAAACCTTAACTGAGTTACTGCCAGTATTGTTTAATTGAGCAGAAGGCAGACTTCCCACTGTAGGCAACAGTAGATCAACTGAAATAACCAGTTTAAAAAATAAAATTTGGCGGGGGTGCAGGGGGAGGCACCTGCATATGACTCTATCAGTTAAATGCCTGCCTTCTGCTCAGGTATGATCCCAGGACCCTGCGACGGAGACCCACATCCAGCTGCCTGCTCAGCAGGGAGCCTGTTTCTTCCTCTGCCCCTCCCCCTGCTTGTGAGGCACGCTCACTCTCTCAAATAAATCTTTTAAAAAATTTCTTATCTGTTTTGATCTGTTCTGCTAAAGTGATTTGGTTCTTTCATAAGTGCACCATATCTTGTATGGTATATATTGTAAGTGTTCAGTGACTATTTAATCATGACCTTTTAATACAGATTCTTTATTAGCCTCCTCCTCCTCCTCCTGGCTTAAAAAAGAGGAAGGAAGCTAACACTTATCCTAAGGAATCTTTCTAACACTCTGTCCTGCCAGAAAGCTACCATATCATTTCTCTTGTACAACAGCTTGCATTTGCTGTGTTCTTCCCTGTCTCCGCCCACCCACTCCCTTGCTGACATCTTGTGATACGGCTTTCATTCCTAATGAAACCACTTGCTTCTAGGTCACCAGTGATTTCCTAATTGCCAATCCATCCAGTTTACCAAAACACTTTCATAATTTTTTAAGTTGATTGGAATTGCTTTCATTGTCTTTAACATTCGGGTACATTTTGTGTACCTTTTGGAATGGTTATTAGTAGAAATTAGTATATTTGAAAAAACGGAAAGATTGGAATGTTTCTCTTGTTGATACAGAGTAAGATAACTTCTTTCTGTTTTGTGTTACCAGTGCTTGAGGTCTTTAAGGCATCTGTTCAGGGTAAAAGCAGTTGAATTTTACATTTTGCCTTTGCGAAATATTTTTCATAGTAAGTGAAATTGACAAAGAGACTAAGGAAGATAGCAAAGGATTATTCTTACCTTGAGTCTGCACAGGTGAAGTAGACTCTGCTTTGTGTTGTAGCGAGAGAGGGAGAGAGACAGACAGACAGACAGACAACACAAAGAATAAAGTAATCCTCAGGGAGAGTCCTCTGTGTTAGAGAAGTAGTTATTTTTACACACAGAATTCCACATGACAAGCCTGAGCGGTGTGCTTTCCAGGTTATTGATGAGAAAATCCAGACTCAAAATGAGGCATTTAGAATCAAGCACATTTTTCATGGCTAAGTGTATCTTTTAAAGGCAACATTCAGGGGTATTGATAAATTGGTATATGATTAAAATGGTACTTACTTCTCTGTAATCTTATACAGGCTACTAGTAGTCAGTGTTTTATTATCAAGTGTATTCTTTTTGCCTTAAACTCACATTTTAACTTATTAAAAGTAAGAATAAAGATAAGAAAGGTCTTTATCATTTTGAAGTAGGTTTTATTTACATATTGTGATGTGTTTAAATGTGTCTATTGTTATGTAAAAAGGCCAGTGTGCATATTTTCCGCTAGAACTTCAACTCCTCCCCCCACCTAGGCTAATAATGCTTAACCACTTCCTCCTTACTGAGACCTTACTAGAATGAAGTAGTATCTTTAACATTGGGATTAAATTGTGATGTGTTTTGGTTTTTGTTTTACGATTTTCTCTCCATTGCTAAGATGGAAAAAAACAACATTTAGTCATTGAGAACCAAATCTAATCATAAAACAGACTACTAGCCTGTGAAACACTATGTTAAAAAAATAAAATTAGGCAAGATGTGAATAAATTTTTTTAAAAGGAACGGTCTTGGAGGATGAATTGGTGTGTACTGAACAGGTAACCTCTGTGAAGTAGGGTTCTCAGGGTAGTTGGAGAGGGGAATTAAAAGCAAAGGAATTTTAACTGTTTACTATTTTGTACATTTCTAAATTTCTTTTCCCAAATAAGCATAATTCAAAATTACCTTAGAAATTTCATATTCTTAATTATTGTATTCATAGAAATGACAAATCTAATTCATGAATTAATCAATCTTAAAAGTGACCGATGATTTTCTCAAATAATTTCTTGGTGATTGTGATGACAAGAGACATTTCATGGGACTAGATAGTAATTGCTCATCATGGGGTCTTCCTCAGTAGTCATGATTCACTTTGAATTCTTCTGATTTCCAGTAAATGCCCACTCTGTATCTGTCATCTGTAAACAAATCGAAATCTTTTTTGAACTGGTGAAGTTTTCAAGCTCATGCAACCCATGCAAGATAATGGATTTTCCCTGCTTCATTGTTACCTCCTAAGTAGGAAAATAGTCCATTTTAATTTCTCTTAGGACAGCTGTTTCGTATCTTCCTTAGTATTGTACATTGTAGAAATGAGTTTGCTGGTTTTTATTCACTTAAGTTAGATCTGTTTCCTGGATAAAGGAAATCAAGTCTTTCTAAACTTACCTGTTGAGTCTCCTTGAGGCACTACTTCATTCTCTGAGTCATAGGTACAGACTACCTGTCTCCACCAAGTACACTACCAGGATTTCAGATGTTGGTTTTAATCCCTCTTACTATCACAGAACTGGTATATATATGTGCATTGCGGAAAATTAGAAAATACTAGGCACGTGGGTGGCTCAGTCTTTTAAGCTTTTGCCTTTCAACCCCACATCTGGCTCCCTGCTCAGTGGGGATCCTGCTTCTCCAATTCCTCTCCCTCTCCTGTTCCCCCTGCTTGTGCTTGCTCTCTCTCTCTCTCTCTCTCTGTCTCTCACATAAATAAATAAAGTCTTTGGAAAGAAAATTAGAAAATACAGAGCGCAAAATTTTTAAAACGGTTGCCACTACCCAGAGATAACCACTGTAACATTGTAATCTAACAAAAATTTTAACGTGGTCTTAGGGACGTAATTTCTGCGCCTTTCTGGAACACATTTTTCAAGTGGAGATCTTAGCTTGGCTTTCTCTTACACTACCAGTCTTCACTGCCTTGCCATTGCTCCTATTTCTGGACTCTTCATTTATCAGAGTAAGCGAAATTTCTCCTTTTTTTCTTTATATGGTACTAGTTACTTTAAATAGGTCAGGTATTCTAAAGGATATATCGTAGCAAAACACACAGAAAATCACTCTGCTTTGAAAGTTAATTCCCACCTTGTATCCAGGACCCTGGCACTTCCTGTGTGTGCTTATGCCTGCATTATGTCCTTTCTCCAAAGATGTTCACATCAGCCCCATCTTAAAGCCACTGTATTGATTCTTCCATGCACTCTGCCTTGATCTTGACTTTCTTATCCAGAAAAACCTTCAAATGTTTGCCTGCTACCTCCACTTTAACCATCTACTCTCTTAACTTTGTAATCTTTTATTCTCACTTCTGCCAAATTTGTTTTTTCCAAGATCGCTGACGGTCAGGAGAAAGCAGTGAGCCAGGCAAGCATTAAGGAATAGAAAGTATGTTCTGGTGTAACCGCAGCATTTGGTACTTTGGGATCCACATCCCGCTTGGACCTCTACAACTGTGTAGAGCTTTGTACTTTACAAAACGTGTTACATTTGTCCATGTTTGCCTTGTAAAGGCATATGAAGCTTGTGAGGTATTATCCCCTGTTGTTCAGATGGGGAAATTAATGATCATTGAGGGAAAAGATTTAGCTAGTTACATAAATATTTATGGCAAAGCTGGGGATAACAACATGTGTTAGAGATAGTTTATTTTTGGATTTGTTTTGGGATCTGCTCCTCTTTAGTCTTTAGGTTTGTGCTTATGGGTGACCAAATTCATATAATTTGGCTTCCTTTTTTATATTATTTTCAGTGTGCTAGTTTTGATCCTACTCTCCTAAACTAATTATTAAGAATCGAGGACAATGAATTTGTCTCCTAAAGATGTATGTAATGGTTTCATTCTTCAAAAAAGATAAATATATAGGCTTATAAAACTGTGTGTTCTACATTGGTCTTTCAATTTTGTGATTTTCCTTTTTTGTAGGAAATAAGAGATTGTGACGAAATGTGAAGGTGATTTTCTGAATTAATGATTATATGTAAAACTAATTCTGAAGTTATTTTCACTTCCTTGAGTCTTATTCTGATTGGAACCAGCATCAACAATGATACCTCTTTACAGGGTCATAGTGAGAAATAACTAAGAATTTACGGAATCAGCCTAACAAAACATGAATTTCTGTTAGCTCTTCTTGTGGCAAGTTTAATAATAATTCTTTGTCCTAGTGCAGCATCTAAGTTAAGAAGTATCATTGTATTTCATTTTTGGTTTTCATCTCACTTAGCTCATAACTTTATTGAAACCTGCAACTTTTAGTACCATATTTTTTTCATAAGCTTTTGGTAAGGTTCATTAATCAGATTACAGTCTTTATTCTCATATTATTTTCTTCTACTTTTAAAGATTACATTAATGAGCTGACTGTTTAAGAATCATTCTCATGATTCATTCATCTGTTACGCCTCCTTTTAAAGCTTCAGCACTGAAGGTCTTTTGACAAACCAATATTTATAACAGTTTGACAGCAGGATGAGGAACAGCGTTTGTCTTTGTAACAGCTTGAAGAAAGACCCTTTCCAGGACCCAGTCATGCAGTTACAATCTTGACCTCTTTCTTATGCTGGGAACATACATACAGCAGCACCTCCCATGTGTTTTCTTGTCCCATTGACTGTCCATTCACTTCCCATCTGTTTTGCAGCCTTAAAGGAACAGAAGGGGCCCTCTTCTTATAAATCTGTCTTCGCAGGTGATAAATGATGTCCTGTCTCTTTAAGGGCTGCCTGGGTGGTTTTCTTTTTCTTAAAATGTTTCAACTTTCCTTCTAATAAAATTCAGAATAAAATATACTTTTAAGAAGAAGAGGAAAATAGAGAAGAAAAAAGTGATGGGTTATTTTCAAACTTTCTTAATTGATTGGGACCGAATATTTTACTAAAGATTTTTTAGCCTTCTCAATTAATTGCCTCAGTCATATTTTAGAAATTGTTTTGATATTTAGATTTTTCTGTGGAGACAAAAGGAATGTATTTATTTTGAAATAGTGTATTTACTTAAACTTTTGTGGGGGACAAATAAAGCAATGTATCATTAATGACTTAGTATGTAGAATAACTTTTAAAGATTTTTTTTCACCATAATTTGAGTTGATAGATTTTATTAATATGGAACATTTTATGTACTGGATACAGAATAAAATAATTCACAGTAGATGACTATTCATCTTATGCTAGAATCTTAACTTCTACACTGAAAAGACAATCATGAATCCCATAAAAATTTATTATTTTTTCTTCAGTTGCTAAAAAGAAATGCTTCAAGGATACATATTTATATCATTGGATTTTCCAAGCATTGAGCAGAAATAATATTTTTTTCTCCCATGCAGAAATTACTTATAGAAGCCTAATGGGACAAATATTGCTCCCCCAAAAATGTTTTTAAATTACTGATTTTAAAAATATTACCAGCATAAAAAGACCACTTTTCAAGTTTTATGCTATATTATATGAAACAGCTGCCTAGTGGTACATCTTCCATGAACTAGTTTTTTTAGCTTGTTTGTTGATTCCCTCTCCTGTTTCAAAAAGGGTTTGCAGCAGCTTGCGAAGGTCTATCCTGTACAAAAGGTAGAAATGCTTAAGTGGAAAGTTGGGTGAAAGGAAAGAGAAAGTTAAGGTCCGTGAGATCATGTGAAACTTGGGATAAGATTGGTACCCTCTCAAAATACTTTTTTCGGGGTTCTTCTGTTTTGTAAGTAACCTGAAAATTTAGCTCTGAGTTTCCTAGACAGCTGACGCAAAATGGAAAGCAAAGTTATGTTGCTGGTGGCTATCAGACCCAGCAGTTGCTTAGTGGAAGCATAGGTGTTGCTAGCACACAACACCTGAGGGAAATTTCACCCATCCTCACAGACAGAACACTGAGTTATATGATAGAGTACATCAGATGACTACGTATTATCACGAATTTTGTGGGGCTCTTTGTTCTGGCTCATTGTAGGCTAATAACATAAGTAGTTCTAGGTGAAATCAAAATGATGCAGTCCAGATACATAGCTGTTTGACTTATCTAAAGATGAACTTACATAGTATCTAATATCCCCCATACAGTCTTTCATACATATGATTTCTTTTTGCAGCTGAGCCTTGTAATCAAGTAGTAGAAAGTTCAAGGTTTTATGCTCATTGACAGTAACAAACACCTGGAATGGAGCTACTCTATTAATTAAGGGCAGATCCGTAAGCATTAATAGTTAGCTGAGATGAAATTACAGGGCCATCTACTTACAAAAATGAAAGAGCTGAGTGTAAGGCTACTCTGTGTTCATTCATCCTGAAGTCTTTTGGAGAATTTGCTTTAATATATCATGGAAATGTTTTAAGAGGTTTTGATTATTTTGGCCAAAAGAGCCTGGTAGAAATGCTTGCAGTTAAGAGTTTTAAAAAAGAAAGAGAAAAAGAGGGAGGGAGGGAGAAAGGAAGGCAGACAGGCTGGCTGGCAGGCAAATTTACTAACAAGTCACTTTGAGCTATTTGTATATTCATTAGACCTAAGTTGTAATTTATCTCATAGACTTTCTTAAGGCAGCTTTCTTTCTAAATCATATTGTTTTGGGGGTCTGATTACAGCAAATTTTTTAAATAGCCATCTTTACTGTTTGACTTATGTTTCGGTTAAGTAGATTACCCAACAGTGAATGAATATTCATAGGCATCTATTGCATAGCAAGTTCTGTGCTAGGCCAAGTGATATTAAAAGACACTTTTTTGTCCCACGTTGATTCCAGTTTTATACAATATTAAGCATCTGCCTTCAGCTCAGGTCATGATCCCAGGGTCCTGAGATCGAGCCCCACATCGGCGGTGGGGAGCCTGCTTCCCCCTCTCCCCTTCTTGTTCCTTCTCTTGCTGTGTCTCTCTGTGTCAAATAAATAAATAAAATCTTTAAAAAAAATCTGATGTTTCTAAAATTATGTAGCCCTGTGAGAATAATGATGTCATTTGCAGTTGAATTTTTATTCCGTGCTTAATATTGAATAAATTATAAAAAGCAGTAAGGAGCAAACAAAGACAATTATGTTTAAAAGGATGCAGTTAAAAGATATGATCAGTTAGAATAGTACATTTCAGTTCTGAGTTTTAAAGGAATGCAGGCTTTGAATTCTTCTGGATAGATTCCCTCACATTATAGATAAACTGGGGCTGTGACATGACTGTGAATGTTAAAGGCAAAGGAAGAGCTAGAAGCCTTGCTTCTGCTGACTATGCTGTCACATAGCTCTTAATCCATTATGTTCTCATCTTTATAAAAACCATATAAAGTTACTACCCCATTGATTATTAGGGGTGTTAGTGCAGGGGTTTCTAACCTTTATTGTCATAATACACTCCTTTCATTGTATAGTCCTGAGAAGTCTATGTTTTGGAAAATCTGTCTACAGTAATATATTCTTTTTTATTAGAAACATAGTTAAAATTATATCTTTTATCAGACTAAATAATAATTGTTCTGGGAGTAGGCGTAATTCTGGCCATAGATTTCCTGAGATAATAGAAATAACCCAGACAACTCTGCTACCACCTTCAGCAGACCCCTAGAAGTCAGGGACCCCACCCAGCTTTGAAATTACTGTATCAGTCTCAACCAGCTTTCCAGAACATAGGAAATGATACCTCCTTTTTCTATAACAAGCAGAAGTATTCTGTTCATCTTTATTAATAAGTCTTTAAAAATAGCCATGCCTGTTTGAAGGGGGAAAAAAAAAAACTACAGTGCCAAGATTTAGAGAAGTATGAGATTTAGCAATACACGTTTGACTATCTCTGGTTTTCCCTCTCATTGACTATAAAAGGTGCTCCGTTTTACTTTTGCTAAATCTGTTTTGACTATACCTTTGAGAATCTTAAATCTGGTCTCTTGTCCATCTTTTTCATCTGTTGGGTATGTTCCTTGTTTCCCTGTATTCTAGATAATTCCTCTAAATACTGAAGTTCTATAGAGCACTTACAGTATAATTGTCTAATAAAAGGCAAACCTTTTTAGGAACAACAAATATTACATCTTAAGAACTATTCCTTTAGTGAACAACTTTTTTACAACGAAATCTCACCTACAAGGTGTCCTCAAGCTTGGTACAAAGTAGGTATGCAGCATGTTACAAAACAGTTCCGTTAAGGTGCATTTTGATCTTTGGATGTGTGGTTTGCTTGAAAGTACACTGCATTAGTAACTTTGCATTCGTTTCTTTGTGCTTTCTTTAAAAACCTCAGAAGTTGTAAAAGATTTATTTCAGCGCATGTAGTAGTGTTTTGTGTGTGATTCTTTGTTCCTATTTTAAACTGTTATTAACCACTGAAGTGAACCTTCTCTCTGGTTTGGTCTTTTGGTATTCACAGTGTATTCAAAACCTAATTACAGATTAGTCTATATTTGAGAATTTTAGAGCAAGTATCAGAAGATTCAAAAAGAAATCCAGAGTAGCAGTATCATTTCATGTGGAGATAAAGAGACCCAAAACATGAATGGGTGTCAAGTCATCTGAAGAAAAGAAAAAAGAAAAGGAACTTCATTCACTGAGACGGATGGTTTATGAGGTGGGGATTATGGGAATATTCATGACTTAAGAAGCACAATGAATTGATGTTTGAAATAGTTCATCTTTTAAGTAAACATTGGATAAATGGAAAGTAGACTCCGTATTCACTATATGTAGAATTGCCTATTTCAGAATCAAAATAGCAGTTCAAACAGAAATAGTGGTTTGTTAATCCCTTCCTGAGTTGGTTTAATTTATCAAGTTAATCTGAAATTTTATAAGAATTCTCTAGCTATAAATATTTAATGCAAATATGTAATAGAAAAAGGAGTTTGTTTTGTAATTAGCTATGCTAATCTGTACACACATTTCCATGGGAAAATAATTTCTAAATAGCAAAATAGTTAAATAAAGTAAGATCTTGGAATTTGAAAACACTAATACTGGGACTTTAATTTGGAAGGATCAGAAAGTAGAAAGTTCTAGTTGCTAACACTTAACCTTATTTTTACAGATAACTCTTATTTCCTCTGTGCACTTAGATGACAGTTTGTATATAAGAAGAGCTAAAAACTTAGAATTTAAAATGAATGAATTCAAATATAAGAAATAATACTGTTTATTATTGGTAATATAGCTTCTTTGCAAGCAATGAAATCTGTCTACTTTCTGAACCTGTGTGTGTGTGTGTGTGTGTGTGTGCGCGCGCGCGCATGCGCACGCATGCACACGCACCATCAGCATAGTTTAGTCTTCTTAATAAGGTGAAATAATCAAATTGGTGTTTCTCTTTACACTGGTATTATATTGTTAGATCTGAGTATTCTCTTCTGTATTGCTTATATGGTTTGGGTGACCCACCAGCTGTCGACCTTCGTTGTCAGTGTGTATCTACCCTGCCTCCTGTTCCCAGGGTGGCTCTAGTTCTGGCCTCTGCTCCTGGCTTCTGTCCTCTTGGTCATTGGCATCATACCCAGGAAGACTATTAAGTGATATTTTTCCTTCTTAATAACCTATAGCCTTTATTTTTATGCTATACTTTTGGGAACTTCGCTTACCACCTGTCGAGTATTTATTGAGCATGTATATTGAGTCTGACATTGTAGATGCTGAAGATGCTGCACTTTTTTTGTCCAATTTCATACTTTTGTATTATTTTCCAAGGATTTCTTCAAATGTGTGTGGATCTAGTCTCCTTAAGAAGTAATAATATTTAGGGGCGCCTGGGTGGCTCAGTTAAAGCCGCTGCCTTCGGCTCAGGTCATGATCTCAGGGTCCTGGGATCAAGCCCCGTGTCGGGCTCTCTGCTCCACAGGGAGCCTGCTTCCTCCTCTCTGCCTGCCTCTCTGCCTGCTTGTGATCTCTGTCTGTCAAATAAATAAATAAAATCTTAAAAAATAAAAGAAGTAATATTTATATGTTTTTTAGTCATTCTTAGGCACATACTTGGGAGCATGCTTGGGAACTAGTCCATTCCCTAACTTTTACCACAGTGTGTCTTATTTCACATAGAAGGTAAAACTTAAAACTTAAAATAAAATAAAAACTTTAAACTTAAAAACTTAAAATAACAGCATTTGTTTTGTTACCATTTAGAGTGTGTGTATGGTAAAAGATCTGGTATGTTTCTGAATTAGAGCGATGTCACAAAGCTACCTCTCCAGGATTCATGTCCTCGTCTTTGGCAGTGACACCTTTGGTCTGTGAGGACCAAATGAAATGTGGGATTTAAAATCATTCCAAATATAGTAGATACTTCATAGACTTAGAATGAGGTAGGTAGGAGGTGATCAAAGACTTCTCAAAGGCAGGATAGCATCTGTATCCCCATGTCACTCCATTAAGTGCACTGTATTAAATAAAGGAACAAACAAAAATAAATTTTTAAATTTAATGTAAAAAGGATACATTTATCACAATTACTCTTTTTTTTTTACTTGAAATGTTTACCTCCACCCTCTCCTCTCTCTTCTCTCCTACCCCCATTACTTCCTGATTACTTACTTAAATACCCTTTGGGTCATTCTTGGGATTTCAGAGTATAGTGGCATGGTGTCCTGATATTCTAATTGTAAAATATGTAAAAACAGCTTTTTGGAAGGGAAATTTGGCAATTTTATTCTGTGTTTTTCTTACTAAAGTTAATTAGATAAGCCTTTTACTGTCATTTGGAAAAAAACACTGCTTATCTCTAATTTTAGAAGAGTTTGAGTTTGATTCAGACTCCACAGTTAGCTGCCTGCATCTGAGTAGCCCTTGGTTTCTTTCAATACAAATAGATCTTGCTCTGAACAGTCTCTAGTGAATGATGCTGCTATACTACCCAGTCTCAGGTCGTCTGTCCAGCTGAGGATGGAGGTCATGAACAGGGCAAAAGGATGGATAGAGCTGGCCTTTGCAGCTGCCCGATTGTACTCAGATCGTGGAGAAGATAGAATCAGATTTCCTCTTCATACAGTACAGCTTTCCCAAGTTGAAGTGGTTCTTGGTGAAATGTTTAGAGGAGCTGCCAAGGCTTTAAACACCTGGTTTAGATTTCCATATGTTGTGCCATTTAAGCCAGATGATTTTTTAAATACCCTGTTCATTTCCAAAATTCAGTGAGACAACTTAGAAAACTCCTTTTCTCCTACTCTCCCCCTTTTTTAAAAAAATTCTTAGCTGATGAGCTGCTCTACGTGGAACTCTCTAAATACTCGCTGAAGAAAATGGGTGAAACTGTTTCTAAGCAACAAATGAATTAATTTTAAAAATAAAAATACAGCCTTATTTTAGAACGGTTGTATATTTTTGGTTTGACTGTTCATAGTCAAAGAGTACAGACTAAACTTCCATGAGATGGGTTGGGATTATTTTTTCCAATTTCTCTAGTTTATTTTCATGTACAAGGAATTACTGCCACCTCTGCGATAACTATACTCATGTTTGCTCAGTAAATAGTTTGATTAAAACAATATACTTTTTTTTTCCTATATCTAGATTTTGTGTTAATCTCAGACTAATACCAAGAGGTAGAAGTGTTAAATTATTGGCGAAAAAAGATGAAGACGTTATGTTCTTGATCTGGAACAATACATGTTTTGTTGAGTTCCTATAATGCTAATAAGAATTCATGAAGAGGACAGGTCTTCCTTTCTTTGGATGTTCATCAAAACTACTGTCTCACTGATAGAAATACTTGTCTTCAGTTACAGATTCTTTATTTTTAAATATAAAAGATATAAATGTTGAGGTGCTTGGGTGGCTCAGTCACATGAGTATCTGAAACCTGAAGTTTCAGCTCAGGTCATGATCATGAGATGAACCCCGCATTGGGCTCCATGCTCAGCACAGAGTCTGCTTGAGATTCTCTCCTTCTCCCTTTGCCCCTTCTCCTGCTTGAAAGCATTCTTGCTCTCTCTAAAATAAGTAAATAAATAAATAAATAAAATTTTTAAGAGATACTAATGTTGAAAATCTTAATGGTTTTTCTATAGCTATAATGCAGAATACTTTACAGTTTTGTTTCTAGATCAATAGTTTTGAACCAGTCACTTTACTTTAATTGATAATTCCCACTAATATATAGAATTGTGTTAAAAGAACAAAAATATTTGTCACTGTGCTTACCACAAGCTATATTTTGAAGGAGTTGCATTATTAAGTTGGCAATGAAGTAGAATAAATCACAACTTCCATTGTTTTTAACATTTGGAAATTGGCATGTACTGTGACTAGTGTATATCTGTGAAGGAAATCTTTATATTTCATAGAGAAGTTATAGATTTTATTTGGAAGTCTATGAACATGAAAACCTAAAATCAAATAAAATAATGTAAGTCTGTCTTCAGTGCCTGCAGTGTTTTTAAACTGTATTCATTTATAGCTAGAAAAGTACCTTTTTTATATATATTTTTGAAGTGTTTTGCCCTTTTCATGTTTGTTGCAAATATTTCCTGCAATTTCTTTGATCTACTTTGACATATAAAGTATGCATTTTAATGTGGTCTTACTGGTAATCTTACCCTTTGTAACTTTTCCCATTTATCCTAGAAAGTCATTTTCCAGTCTAAGGCCTGTTCAGTGCTCACCTGTATTCACTTTTAATTTTTAAAAATGGTTTCATTATTTTATTTTATATTTCCTCTGTTCCAGATATTGCTAACTGAGTCCTGGGTTGGACTCCAGAGAATCTGAGAATTCCTAAAATTCTATACACAATTACATATGTATCTATACATACATTTTTCTGTGTAAGATTCCGTAAGTCTTACTACATTCTGAAAGGGGTCTGTCACAAACCCTACATTCCCCTTTCCAGATAATTGTTATGAGCTACGACTACAATTTATCTTAATCTTTTTTCGATATAAGGTGGTATGGGGTGCTAAAGTAATTTTTTTCCCTTTTCCCTAATAGAGTATCCCAGACCATTTATTGGACAATTATCTTTAAGATTTGTGTTGCCTTGAAAAATAAATTCACTTTTAACTAATTTGTTATCTTTTTATCTCTGCAGAAAAAGTCAGAGAAATTCAAGAAAAACTTGATGCTTTTATTGAAGCTCTTCATCAGGAGAAATAAATGGTAATAAGTAAAAGTCCTCTTACTGCATTGGTACTGACTAGATGCAAAATTTGTATTTTTTAACTTATTATTATAGTTTATCATTATAGTTGACTACATCTTGCTTGTCCTTAATAACAGTTTTAGTGTAATTAAATAATTTTAATAGCAGGAATCTCTGAAACTAATTCTACATTTCATACATGTTAATGTCCCTTTTGAATACGTGATTGTCTTCTGGCTGAACTAAAAATATCCTCTAGAACTCATTTTGAACAGAACAAAGGTGAACAAAGCTCTAAGCTGTTTTATAATATGCATGTGGCTCGTAAGTTTTCTCCATGTAAAGAATTGGACTGTAACCCTCATTATTTTATCACTCATTGTTCACATTCAGTAGGTAATTATGTGTATGTTAAGTTGCAAAGCATTTATTTGGCTTGACTAGTAATCCTAAAAATTTTCCTAAATCTTATTCTCTTATGTTTAAAAATATTTCTGTTGTTTAAAATAACTCAGATAGCCTTAGAATGTAGTACTCTTCTGAATGTGTGGACTCTTGTCTCATTCTGTAGTCTGGCATTGGAAGCATGTTCCAAATAAAGTATTACATATTTAAAGACTTGCCTTAGTAGCTTAGTAACCTGCTGATTATTGCTAAAGAATTATAATTAGTAAGTCTTTTGCTTTTACTGAAGAAATTGAGAAAGGGAAAATGCTGTAATTAAGCCATTATCGTGTATTTAAAATATTAATTAATCACTTCATTTGTGAGCCTTGCCCTGTAGGCAGCATGCAACACATTCAGAACTGGAAGGAACAGAAAAGTGAAAGATTCCCTCCCTAGCTGCATTCATTTCAGGAAAGGCCTTTAGCCAAACTACCTGTTTTCCTCTATTGGAGGGACAGTATATTTGAGAAAGCAAGCTAGAAAAGGAAGCCCAGCTCAGATCCTTCTCATCAGAATAGCATCCCAGCAATGAATGAGGGAGGAAGGAGTTAGAAAGCTTTCCAGTAATGCTTTGTTACTTTGTTCTGTCTCTCTCCTGAAGTTAAGACAGATGTATATATGGATGTATACAAAATGTGTCTAGAAACTAAGTATCAATCATCTTGAACACAATCCAAAAGTAATTCATTGTTTTTAAGTGTCTATGTTCATAAATTATTTTATACAACTTCAGTGTCTGAAAATTTTCTCTTAAAGCCATAAGGTTGTTATATCTTCCTCGCTGTCATAATTACTATCAATAATTAATGTTAGAAATAAACATTTTGAGAGCCTTTTTGATTTGGAGATTCTCCTCTTCTGCACCGTTTTCTTGAAATTTTTGTTTATAAATGTGGTTCAGGGCAGGGGTGGGAGGTTGGGAAAATTCATGAAAATCACAGAAACCCATTAAAAATAGAAGCTTCATTTCTGTCTTTAATAAAATGAAGAAGCCTAAAGCCAGCCAGTGTTTTACATAATGGTTGATGTCACTTCCCTAAGCTAGTCAGTGTGACATCTTGGTGTTACCATTGCTACTGAGAACAGGCCTTTTCCTGCCAGAGTGTCTGTGTCAGGTGGAGTCCAGGGCAGTCCCACGAGCTAAGTTGTAATGATATTTGTCTATGAGGAAGCCACCCCAACTTTCATTGTTCCTTACTTGTCTTTAGTCTCTAAGGCCCTTCCCAGCCCTTGGGATTTATAACCCTGTGAACTGTTAGTAATTCTATTTTGTACCCTGCAAAGCCAATGAAAAGAATAAACGTGGCAAAATGGTAGTAGCCTTGCTTCATTCCGACCATTTTATGAAAGTTACCAGGAAGGAACTTTAAAGAATAGTTTCTTAATGATAGGGTTCCTCAGCCTGATGGTTTTTAAATAGTTCATTCTGATAATTGCTGAAGAGGTTTATACCCAACACAGTCATACACAGTTTCCTTCTGCTGATCAGTTTTAATAAGTTTTTAAATTTTTGCCATAAAAAATAAATTACAGCATTTTTTGATTCACACATCATGTTAATAAAATTGTTCTATTGTTACATTAGGTGATATTTTGAATTTAATAAAACTAGCAAACAGGCAGTTAAGCTTCAGTATTTTTATAATCATGCAGTAATAAAGTTTAGAAATTTTGTATTTGTCTCATACCTTAATTTATCAAATATGTTTATTTTTGCAGAATCCTACCCATAATATCATCACCTCTGCATACATGTGAAGAAAGAAAACTTCAAGGTCTCTTGTCCTGCCTTTTTTCCTTCTGCTATTCCACCTTTTTAAACATAAAATAAAGTCATGGGATAAAAATAATTTATGCGTGTTCGAGGCACTTTAACTATCAGTTAGTTGCCTTTCGAATGCAAGAACAATGGAAATGGCATTAAAATCCTATTTTATTGTATTGAAGTGACAAATTGAGATAGTACAAGTGGTGTGGCAGTTAGATTCAGTCCTTGAAGATAAGAAACCTGCTCTCCTGCTTGTCTCATTTGTGGTGGCACGTGTTCAACTAATTCATTAGCTCATGTTACTCAGTGTCAGTTTTTTTCTGGGGAAAAAATGCCAGATGTTGTGAAAAGCTATCAATTGTATATAAGATGATGGTAACCCACTGAGTTGTTGTCTGTATCTGTAATGCTCTATATGCAGTAGCTATCTGATTGTGAAAATTCAGTTTACATTTATCATGTGAAAGAGGACTAGCTAACAGAAGAGTGCCTCAAATAGGTGAATGCGGATTTCAGCAACTCCGGGTACATCCCATGAAAGAGGTCTCACCCTTCATTGCTGGCTAAGAGGGCTGCCTTAGAAGCGAAGTTGGCAGCGGCTTCCCTGTTTGCTTCCGTTGACAGTTTCATCCTTTCTGTACCCATTTGAAAATCATTCATTTTGGATGTTGTATAGGTAAGTCGGTGTTCTGTTAACCATGGGTGTTTTGAACCTGTGGACAGAGCTACTGGGTTGTGACACAGGGTAAGGAAGATAAAGAATAATCAGTTGACTGATTTCATTGAGACTGTTATCAAGCACTTCTGGTGGGCTTCAGGAAAAGGCTTTCTGTCACAAGACTGTTTTAAATAGAAATTATTTCAACCGAATAATGTTGACCATCTCCCTCTTAGCTGAACGTGTAAAAAAAACATAAAATTTGATTCACTGCAGTTCAGTTACTGTACCCTCACAGCATTTTCGTGTGTTTCATACAAATACTTTTTCATTGGCTCACGGACTTTAAAGCAAAGAAATGTGCCATTTTGGGCTTAAAATCTCTTTCTCGTTTATCTCTGCTCTTTGTTGCCATTTCATTAAGCCTTTATTATTCTAATAAAAGTGCCCATTGTGTGACAGTTTTATTTTATAGTTTACTTAATTTTACAGCTTTTTTAGAATTACGTTTTGGTAACAGTTTCCTTGCTACCCCACTTTTTTTTTTTTTTTAATTTAGCATCAATATACTCTTCATTGTGATTTCTCTAAGATCTGAGGACATTTAATATACAAAGTTGGAAGGGTATCACAATATTTCAGAAATTGAGAATTCAGTAAATACTTGTTTTATACTGTTTGATAAGAAAGGTAGATCCAGTTTTACATAGCTGGTAGCAATCTACGTTGTTATTTGGTAGATGAGAGTCAAGAACATTTCATGGGTCTTTCACCTCTAGGGCTGATGGGTGAACAGAAAGGGAATAAATATACACAAACACACACACACACACACATACACACGTGTTCTGTGCTGAGTTTGGAGATGACCTCACTGGTTAACTCCCTCTAACCAGTGCTGTTTGGTGGTAACTCCTCCTGAAGCAGGCGCCGTGCAATTATTAATATTTTTGTAGTTGTAAAACTCAGCCACTTTACAACTATAAATCTGTTTCTAAAGAAATAGGACCATGTTTATTTGTATGTGCTATGGATAGGAAAAAAATACCCTCAGCTGTATTTCTATAGCTTTTACCCAAGCAGAAGGTTAATGTTAAGTCAGTACTTTTTCACATCTCTTTGTATAAATACAAGAAACAGTGATGGGTGTCTTCATTTTTGAGATCAGTATTTATAAATTAAACACACAAATAGATAAAAATTAATGTGATTAAAAATCCCATGTAAGAGTCCAGACACACCCCCCGCCTTATCCCCCACACTAATATGACTTCTTTTTTTCATGGGCTACATTTTTTTTTCCTTTTTAAGCTGATCTCATTCTAAGCATGCCTCACCCCCCTGCCCTTGGAAGTTAGGTTGATGCAGATGTTATTTAAAGAAAAAATAAAATTCAGATTATCAACACTAAATCCTGTGTGTTTTGTCTGTAGTTCAAAAAATTACAAATGATTCAAATTTAAACAAATCATTTCAGAAATTGAATATACAGGAGTTAAGTTCTAACTTGACCAGGAATCATTTGTTTTTCATGGCAGAATTTGCCAAGAATAGGGTGAACAAAGCCCTGTATGGAAGACTGAACAACTGTAAGTAGATGATATCTATAATTGACTCGGTCAAGGTGTCAGTTTTAAAACTCCATATTCGTAGGCAATGCACAACAGGAAATAAGCCGTTATCGCTGCTTCACAGTTGAATCTGCTGAGCTCTAGCTATCGGTGGAGCAATCCGCCTTTCTTAATGGCTTCATTATATTCTCTCCTCTTTGTATTACCCCCCTTTTTCAGACTTTACCCCAGTGGACTCCTTCCCACAAATAATTTGGCCTCCAAATGCAAATGAATAGTGTAAAAATGAGTAGGGAACATTGCAGAGAGTGATAATTCCTCACCGTATAATTTGGGAAATTTATATACGATGGTAAGATTCAGAGTGTAGGCTTAAAAGGTAAATTCCTTAACTAGTTAATAATTTTATATTTATTTATTTCAGATGTATTTATCTTAAAAAAGAAAATAGTATTTTAGTTTTCCACTGAAAGGGATCAAAATAGTGCTTTTTCTCTCAGTTCTCTCAGTTCTCAGCTGGTGTTGGCTGTAGTTTCAGGTACTTAGCAGTGTAGAGATGTGCTTACAAATATACTTACTTTTGAATGGTCATGGCTATGTGTTTAACTATTTAAAACTTAACCTTGTTTTTACTTGTGCACTGTGAATGAACTTTGTATTATTTTTTAAAACCTTCGTACTACATGTAGATGTTATTGCAATTTTATTTTGCCTGTGCTTAATTAAGGTCATTTGTATAGATTAGTAATTAAAGATATTTAAATCATGTTATAATTTGATATTGGAGAGCATCTTTTAACTTTTCTCTGTATTAATGAGGAGGTGAGAGGGAGAGAGAGAGAGAGAGAGACCTGTGCACCTAGGCTCATAATTTGACCTCGTAGTGTAACCAAATTCATGGTCTCATAAGCCTCTTAATGTGGCTCTTTTCTGAATACTTACATTTCACATGCTTCACATTTCACTGTTGTAATCCATGGTCAAACAATGCCTTTTTTCATGTCTTGATATTTGTCAAAACATTTTGGTATTTTCTCTGATAAAATATATTAAAAATGTCTTTTAATTGGATTTTGCTGCCACGGCCATCATTTTCGTTAATGATGCTAGCATGTTCATTTGTACAGGAGGCTTACTGGAAAATCATACCCAAGTCTTAGAATGGGAAGAAATTGAGGATCCCTTACTTCCATCGACCACCTTGTTATGAACTCCTATTTCTCTCTTTTTTTTTTCTTCCCAGAACTTTGCTCCTAAAGGATGCTTATTAAATGTTTGTTGTTCATTTGATGTGTAAAATGAGGCAGAGTAGAGGTGTGCCTTCTCCAGGATTCCTGTGGTTGGCTGAAGTCAAAACTAGGGAAAGACTCAAAGTCATGATTGCTTCTATAAGTAGTACATTCTAGCTGAAATATGGTTTATTGCTGGTGAGTTAATGTCAAGAGACGGTCTTCAAATTCGTTTGGAAGTTTTGTAGAAAAGAACATGTTTTAGTCACGTTAGCCTGTATGTCACTTGTCACTATTAACAGACCAGTCTCAATGTGAGGCTCAAAAAAGTAGTTGTACTTTAATTTATTATCCTTTGTATACTTCAGGTTCAAAAACTGCATGCATCAAAAAAGGTTGAAGAATTTACTTCCTGTAGATTTAACAGAGTGATTTGTTCCTTCTCACGCTTCCAAATGAAAAAAAATCATACCTTTTAAAAATTACTCATTTTTAATTGAAATATAGTTAACATAATATTAAACTAGTTTCAGATGTATGTAGAATTCTCTACCAAAGTGAAGCAGCTATCATGTGCTTGTAAATAATACAGATGTATTGTTTAATTGTATTACAAAATGTGTTTTAAAGTAATCAAACACATCCAATTGGTGATAATTAAAATGGTCATATTCTGCACATATAAGTTAATAGATGTAGAAAACTTTAGAGTTTAAAAAAAAAAACTTTAGAGTTAAGATGTGTGCTATAAAAATTGTCAAAGATTAAGAAGCAGAACAGTATCAGGAAAGTTTATTTTTGTTTATTATTTATTTAAATTCAGTTAGCCAACATATAGTATATCATTAGTTTCTGATGTATGTTTAGTGATTCATCAGTTTCATATACCACCCAGTGCTCATTACATCACATGTCCTCCTTAATACCCATCACCCAGTTACCCCATCCCCCCACCCACCTCCCCTCCAGCAACCCTGTTTGTTTCCCAGACTCAGGAGTATCTCTCATGGTTTGTCTCCCTTTCATTTCCTCCCATTCAGTTTCCCTCCCTTCCCCTATGGTCCTCTGCACTGTTTCTTACATTCCACATATGAGTAAAACCATATGATAATTATCTTTCTCTGATTGACTTATTTCACTTAGCATAGTACCCTCCTGTTCCATCCACGTTGATATGAAGGGAAGGTATTCATCCTCCCTGGTGGCTGAGTAATATTCCATTGTATATATGAACCACATCTTCTTTATCCATTCATCTATTGAAGGGTGTCTCGGCTCCTTCCACGGTTTGGCTCTTGTGGACATTGCTGCTATGAACATTGGGATGCAAGTGCCCTTCTTTTCACTGCGTCTGTATCTTTGGGGTAAATACCCAGCTGTGCAATTGCGAGGTCTTAGGGTAGCTCTATTTTGAACTTTCTGAGGAACCTCCATTCTATTTAAATGTGAGTGGCCTTTACCCTGAAGAAGACAGTTCTATAGAATAAGGGTAAGAAAAATGTGCCTCATAATGTTAAATAAGTATCTTGAAATGAAGGAGTTGAGTTAGGTTCATATTCCCTAGGGCCAGTGTTGAGGCTCATTTGGGGACAAGTCACTGAGTAGGAAGTAACTTTTTAAAATCCCTATTCCCTCACTCTTTGCAGAAGAATTCTTGTTTCGTTTTAAACTAATTAATCCAGGTGTTGGCCTGGTTCCTATCCAGGTATTTGAGAAAATTTTAAAACCCAGTTTTTAAAAAACCTATAGGCCCAAGGCCCCAGTGAAGACCCAGTCACCATGCCGTGACACTGCTAGCTGCCTCCCACAGAAGCTGTGTTACCAATACAGGGTATACTCCATGTTTAAAGCTGAATGTCTGTTCTGCTGCTCCCTCTTGCAGTCACTTAATCACATCGCAACGGCATGGAAATTAGAATTATATCCACTTGTCAGAAAATATAGTCATGGTTTACATGATTTAGCACTTGCCAGAAGCTTGTGAGACCTCTAACATTTCCAAGAAAGTATGTAGAGAATAGACTAACTCCATCTTGCTCTACTAAAATTTTTCTGAGAATTAGGCCAAATCTTCAGGAAGCAGTACTGCCTGGACTGCCGCTGACCTACCTCTTGATTTATCTAATATGCCCTTGGCTCTCCCAGATCCTATATGATGTACCTATTTGAAGAAAATACACTTCTGCAAGGTATCCTTTGCAGAAGTAAAACCTAAGAACATGACTGTTATCATTTAAGTTCATTAAAGTAAGGATTATGAGATAATTAAGTTCCAGCAAAGCTTCCCACTCCAAACAAATGTATATGTCACTTTTCTGTCAAAAAGAATTCAAGACCTTAATCTGTTTCTTCACTTCAGCTGCAGGAAATGCTGAAATTAATTTACCTCTTAAGGAATTAACCTATCCATTTTTCTGCTTTCCACTTTTGTTTTTAATCTCTCTTTTCCATAGGTCTTAACATGGAAGTAGTCACACATCACTAACAAGCTGCAATGCTTACTCTCTCTCCATCAAGAAATGTATTTGTCTAGAGAGCTTAAGTCCGAAAGTACCCACACTTACAACGCCTTAGCTATGCTTTAAGAGCACAGCACAAACCCAGTTAAAACAGCGAACCTGCCTCCTTGCCTCCATGAGCAGTACTAACAGGAGGAAGAGGTGCCTGGTGCGTGTTGGGAGAAAGGTACAGATGGTAACACACCCTTACTAAGGGCCCATCAGAAAGGTCCTTGCAGGACTGAGCGCACAGCAAAGATGTGTACTGTCACTGGCTATTAGCATTTTGAGGTCCCTAAGCCTTTTTAGTATCCTATCTTGCCAAGGATTGGTCCCATGAATTTTTGGGGGTTTTCTTTTAAGTTTTGAAGTTAAGAAAAGAACTCGAACGGGTAAATCTTGTGTTTTGCATTCATTACCCCAGGTAGTAGTAGTTCCATTTTGTCGATGAGGAAATTGGCTCCGAAATTTTAAGTAACCTGCCCAAGGTCATTCTAGTGGGGAGTAAAGTCTAAATTTGAAAACAAGTCTGGTTACTAACCCGTGTGCACTTTGCTGTCTCTCAGACATAGTTTTAGGACAGTGAGCTTATTTATGAAGTGAATTTATTGAGGAGTATCCTGGCCCCCGACAGCCTTAGAACGTGCATAAGGGACTAACCCTAACTAATGAGGCTGTTTCTGCATCACAAGAATGGGGATCTCGGCAGAGGCGGGGGCTCCTGTGGGGTCCTGGGGGACAAGGTGATACTGAGACTCAGGGGGTTCTAATCTCCTGCCTGCCTCAGACCTCAAACCTCAGTAGTAGTTAGCACCTGGTGATTTTTCCTCAACATGTTAATCGTGTTAATTTTCCCATCTTACCTATGTTGATTCTCTACATTCTTCTGAGTTAGCCCAACTATTCAGATCCAGGATTATTTTTACCCGTTTTTAAAACCGGGATTGAGTCTCCCCAAACTTTGGCTGCCTTTCTGTTTCTAATAAGCTTAAACCTTGAGAGAAAGGCTGTTAGCAGAAGCCTCTACAATTTTGACTCAACTTATTTTTAAGAACATCATATACATTCTTTATTTAATTTTCTTGCCTTGAGTTTCTAGTTTCCCAGGGCTTAAAAATAGATACGTTTCTTGCCAGCATCCTCAAGAGTTTATCTTCTGGTGTATCAGATCACCCTTAATTAAACACCCCCATCCTTTGCTGCCTCTCCCATATGGGAGGCTCTCAGCACGAGCGAAACCACTCCCGTTTTCATACATCCAGATTTCTCTTTTTAAACATCTGAGACATCTCCTTTCTTGCTAATTATACTTGCCAATTGCCATGGTCATAGCTGAACCAGGATTGTGAGATGGTAGTTTCATTCATGTCAAAAGTACCATGTGTGTCGCTGTATGGACGGACGAGGCGTTTGGATCTCGTTCTCCGTTGGGCACCCCCATCGGTGCAGTTCGCCAGCTGCGCACCCTATGATTGGCTGGGCTTTTGATGTGCAGATACTACAAGTTGGTCACAAACGTGCGTACAATGGGCCTGTTCTGGTTCATGTGAAAATCAACATCCTTTTTTGTGTTCCCGGGTGACAGGATGCTACAATACTATTAGCATTTGCAAAGAGTGTGCTCTGTCCAAGGGTGTAACCACAGATCGTGTGCTGCTCAGTTTGTGTTTCTCTATTATGTGAGAGACACAAAGAAGCTGAAGGCTGGCAAAGGCCTGTCAAATCTCGTAATGTAGCGCTCGACCCCCAAACTCCACTTGGCCTCCGAGCATCTCTTGTTCCCCGTTCCACCCCTTTCCCTGAATGGGCTCTGAGGTAGGTAAATGAATTCAGAGGCCTGGTAGGCGGGGGATTCCTTTCTGACCTCATTCCTGTACCATTTGTTTGCAGGCTTGTAGGGGGAGAGGAGGACATTTTGGAATCCTTTGTGTTAAATAATTTTCTTGCGGGTTGGGGAGTTAATGGTAACTTTGTCTGAAGCCAACCGAGCAGAAAGCCTCCACGGACCAGGCGTGGCATGCTCAGCCAACCTCCTCAAAACTACAAGATGAGAATGTGGAAATAGGGAAATTTCTAGAGCAGATGCATACGCGGCACGTCTGCGTGTTTGCCATCTGGTTGTGGGAAGCCGAGATCGTCCTGCGTATATAAAATAGAGTAGTTCTTCCTTTAAAAAAGAGTTCCCTCCTTCTGAACTACCATAGCTTTTATTATTAACGCCTGTAGTTTGGATAGTCTTCTGTGCAACCAGATACGTATACTTGGAAACATTTTTTAAAGGTTTCCACGACCTGGCTGACTGTATGGAGGATGGTGTGATATGCAGAGGCTTTCTATCCTTTTTTTCACCCTCAGCTTCACTTTAGCCAGTAAATTATAGTTTTAGAACAATGATAGCTTGCCTTTTGCAAAAGAAGAAAAGAGGTCCTGAGAGAAGAAACAATTTGTTCAATTAGTGGCAGAACGAGAACCCTTCTCTCCTTACTCCTAAGCAAGTACAGGCATCCTCCCGTACCCGGGACTCCAGTGACCCAAGGGCAACCCCCACCTGAAGCGGGTTACCCTCCTCTTGAGGCATCATCAGGCCAGCAGTGTCCTAACGCTCTGTCACGGTGCCCACACCATTCCCCTCACTCGGTCTCATCACAAGAAGGAGGGTGAGTACAGGCCAATAAGGTATTTGAAGAAAGAGACCATATTCACACAACTTTTATTACAGTATATTGTTACAATTGTTCTATCTTGTTTTTGGTTATTGTTAACCTCTTACTAGGTTTACTAAACTAAACGTTATCATAGGTATGTATGAATAGGGAAAAACACGAGGTCTCTAGGGCCGAACTCTCTGCAGTTTCAGGCATCCACAGGGGTCTTGATCATGGGGGACTGTTTCTATTCTGAGAAGATTTTAGCCAGGCCACCAACTCAGTGCCCCCAAAGTCAAGCATTTTGCAAAAGAACCTAGGGAATCTGGATAGTTATTAGAAATCGCCTTACTTTTGAATGTTAGCAGCTATTTAAAAAATCTTGGGGTGCCTGAGTGGCTCACTGGGCTGAGCGTCCAACTCTTGATTTGGGCTCAGGTCACGGTCTTAGGGTCCTGGGATCTAGCCCCGTGTCAGACTCTGCACTCAGCGGGGAGTCTGCTTCTCCCTCTCCCTCTGCCCCTCCCCCTGCTCGCTCGCTCGCTCTCTCAAATAAATAAATATTTTTTTGAAAAAATCCTAAACGGTGTGTAAGTCAGACAGAAACATCCGCAACCAGCATGCTGCCCAGCCATGGATCACCATGTGAAAACTCGATTTGAACTGCAGCGTTTTGTCCGCTGCCGGCCTCAGTGCAGCTGAGTGACAACACTCCTGAGGGCTTCTGAAGAGAGCATGATTTCTGGGCATGCTTACAGGTGCACAGATGTTCAGCTTCATTCAGAGGCATGAAGCCTTAACTTTAAATGAAGTTAAATGATGAGGCTGGACTGAAGGGGGAAATCTCATTTTTTAAATGCCAACTACATTAAATATATTAAATATATTTCTTATTCTTCCTAACAATGGCACTACTGCTGTTTTCCAGTACGTGGATGCCTGCCGGAAGGGCTTCCCTGAGTTTCCAGGCTGACAAGTTGGCTGAGTCTGTCTGGGATCCCATGTAGGTTTGCCTGCAGAGCCTGGAAAACAGAGTGGGTATTGAATAAGTTGGCAATGTGCCCGGAGCCCCCCTTCTGTCACCCACTCACCTGTCCTGACCCAGCAGTTCCTTTTCATGTTGTAAGCTGCAAAAAAGTGTGTACATTCTTGAAGAGATACTTAATATACTACTTCCAGGACCAAGGACAAGTCGGTGCTGAGAGGAAACCCTGATTGAATAAGATGCACATATTTAAGTAAAAGTCTTTTGTTCTATACGCCTACCTTTTTCAAGTTCTGAAAGTCATGCTGGTGAACTTCAACAGGGGAAAATGGCCCTGAGGCCAATTTTGCACAATTTAAGTGAATCCTGAGTATTCAGAGCACATTCTATTTTTAAGGTTTACGGAGGAAGAGGTAGCCCAGAATTCTGGTAATTCTGGTAATTATTTTTGTTTTTGTTGCTCAGCTTTAATAAAATCATCTCACTAACTAAAGGGTACCGTATCGTAAGGGAAAGCCAGTTGTCTATGTGTATATGTGTGTGTATCCTGGATCTGTAACAAAGGGTTCATCTTAGTTCCCAATTTGGAGAAATTCTGTCAGGAAAGAAGGCAATGACACGGGCACACACACACAGCTCAAGCCTGTGTGTCTGGCTCTTCAGAAGGGCAAAGCAGAGCCCAGGACCATGAAACACAGGAGTCCTACTTCGGATTAAGCATGCTCTGCTCCCCCACATGACCGTGTCAGAGCCACTTCCTTCCCCAGACCAGATGTGTGAAAGGACAGCAAGTTGGTTAGCCCCACAGGTTTCCTCCAGCCCAGATAACCTCTGAGTTTCTGCCACTGATTAAACTTAGCATCCAGAGAAACCAAGGAAACATGTGTCCTTGTCCAACTAAGTCAGGCAAGATGTTTTCCAGATCACATTGTTTTTTCAGTGAAAGGCATTCTAATAGTTGCCTCCAAACCAGGTACAAGGTGTTTCTCTGTTGAATCCTTCTAAATAACTAGTTACCATGTACTGTTTGTAGGCACTGTTGTAGGCACTTAAACTATGTGAATGTTGATAACTTCCACAACCCTGAGAGGTACTATTATTTCCCCCATTTTATAGGCAAAAACAAAACAAAACAGCTTTTAAATTGTCCACATTGTCAGAGTTTGCTTAGCTTATAAGTGGCAAATTTCCACCTTGATCTGTGCCCCTCACCACCATCCTGTGCTGTAAATTGTTTCTCGCCCATAAATGGCCTGCATTGCACGGTACGATGCAAGACGAAGAAGTTACTGTTGGCAAAGATGCCAGAGAAGTTTGGGGGGTTGTGAGTTCAGAAGGGAGGTATTGGGGAGCTGTAGGTAAGGAGAGGTCCTGCTTTCTCAGGAATGTTTGCACAGAGAAATAGCGTTGCTGGCTTACAGGTGCAGTCCTGAGATACCCCTGTCTGCGAACAAAACAGCTCGCAGCCAGCAGCTGCTCCCTGCCGAAGGCAAAGGGCATGAGCCTGTGTTAATCTGCACTAGAACAGGAATGAGCAAAGAGAACTAAATCCAAAGTAGGGTTCTTTTTTTTTTTCTTTTTTCTTTCTTTCTTTTTTTAAATTAACCTATAATGTATTATTTGTTTCAGGGGTACAGGTCTATGAATCATCAGTCTTACACAATTCACAGCACACACCGTAGCACATACCATCCCCAGTGTCCACCCCATCCCTCCTACCCTCTCCCCTCCAGCAGCCCTCAGTTTGTTTCCTGAGATTAAGAGTCTCTTATGGTTTGTCTCCCTCTCTGGTTTCTTCTCGTTTCATTTTCCCCTCCCTTCCCCTATGATCCTCTTGTCTTGTTTCTCAAATTCCTCATATCAGTGAGATCATATGATAGTTGTCTTTCTCTGATTGACTTATGTCGCTCAGCACAATACCCTCTAGTTCCATCCACGGTCGTTGCAAATTGCAATATTTATTTATTTATTTTTTGATGGCTGCATTATATTACAGTGCATTATATTACAGTGTATACACACACACACACACACACACACACACACACACACACACACACACACTGTAGGCTTCCAAAGAGACTATTAGTTGGCTGCCTGGGAGAGGGCACGGTGCGAGCTGAGTGAACTTAGGTTCACAAGCATGTGAAACTTCTCTACTTCTCTTCTTCTCTACTAATAGCCCTGCTGGGATCCCAGGCCATGCTTTAGCCACCATGTGGGTATAAGAAAACTGGATTTGGAGCATTTTAGATTACCAGTATGGTGGTTTGCATTTGCTGTTTTTGCATTTTTCTAATCTGAATGGGTTTTCCTTTATTCTCATTTTATACCACCACTTTAACATACTGTGTTCTGGGTACTCTGGATATAGTTATTTGGAAATAAGGCAAATGAACTTTTCTTAAAAAAATTTTTTTTAAAGATTTGCTTATTTATTTTAGAGAGGTCATGTGCACATGCAAGCAGGAGGGGCAGAGGGAGAGAATCTCAAGCAGACTCTGTGCTGAGGGCAGAGCCCGATGGGGGGCTCGATCCCAGGACCCTGAGATCATGACCTGAGCCAAAATCAAGAGTCAGGGGCTCAACCTACTGAGCCACTCAGACACTCCAAATGAACTTTTAAAATATCCGTGAATCCCAGGATCTAGAAACAAATTGGTATCTTTGTGAAGTCTGTCAATCTATAAAGTGTACACTATCTTTCCTTTCATTCACAGCCAGGCTCCTTGAAAGAGAAATCATGTACCATTCCTTGTTCAGCTCACTCCAAGCTCGCATTTTCTTTGGCCACCTGGGCTGCTCTGCCACGCCCCTCATTGAGGCCACCACTGTCCCCCAAAGCACTCTTTTACTTACTTGGCCATTTAACACGGTGGCATCCGTTCCCTCTCCCTCCCCTTCCCTCTCTCTCTGTAAACCCTTATTTCCTTGGCTTCTGTTCTTTGATGACACCACTTTTTCCTGGTTTCCCTTCTAGTAACAAAGCAGCTGCTGATCTGTTTGCAGACCTTTCTAAATGGTGGCCTTTCCCAAAGCTCTCCCTCAGTGTCCTTTCCTCAATCTCACGTTCTCCCTGACTGGTCAACTCCCTGCCTTGTTTGCAGTGACTGTCACTCTCTGGCTCTGTCCCAGTCCTCTCCCCATGCCCCAAAGCCCCATCTCCAGTTGTCCACTCCCATGTCCCACAAACACCTGTCCACAGCGAGACTACTGTTTTCTCCATTAAACCTGTCCCTTCTCTAGACCTCACTATTTTGGTGACAGACACTGACTGATAGGTGCACAAGACAGACATCTGGGAATCTCCCTCTCTCCCCGGTACAGGAACAAACCCAATCACCAGTCTCCCTAGTTTTCATCTTACTATCCCACATCCCCATCCTACGGCCTCTGCACGTATCAGACGACCCTCACGTCTAACTCTATTGCCACCACAGACCTTCACTGTCCCTTCTCCCCCATCCATCCTCCACACTCTTGTCAGAATGATGTGTCCAAAGTGCAAACGTGACCACTTAATTAATAACTGTCTCCAGATAACTTTCAAGGTAAAGTTCAAAATCGTCAGCTCATAGCTCTTCCTGATGAGAGATCTGTCCACCTCTCTGACAGCAGTTCCAGCCCTGCTCCTCACCCCACATCCCTGCTGGTGCCCAGAGCCCCCCACTCCACCACACTGCCTTTTTGCACACACACTGCTCAGGCTGGACCAGCTTCCTTGCTCTGGCGACCCTCCTGCCTTCCTGGGGACCACAATCCAGCACCATCTCCTCTGGGGACTTATGTGACCCCTTGCTTACTCCCTTGTCTCCCACCTGAGTTAACTACTTTTCATCAGCGCCTTAAGTGCACGCCTATCCTAACACAGTGGCATGTCCTGGAGTTACTGATCACTCACGCATTTCCTCACAAGACTGAAAGATCTCGAGGACAGGGACTGTGTTCTCTCTTTTCAGATACTTAACACTTAGCACATCACAAATATGGAAAAACTGTCTAAATGAGTCAATTGTTCATGTCTATAAAGCATAGAGTATGTAGATACTGAGTTACATACAAATTAATGTTTACTGCTCTCTGTATGTTTACTCGTTTGTGTGTGTGTGTGGGTGTGCGCGCACGCATGTGTGTGTGGTCTCTTTTTTCATTTGCTAACCGGCATTAAAAACTTTTCACTTCAATTGGCAAAAAATTGGACCCATAATCAGGATTTGCTATAACTTGGAAAGTCTCTTCATCTTTGGTCTTAATTTCCTCACTGATAAAACAGAAGGTTTGGGGGCACCTGGGTGGCTCAGTGGGTTAAGCCTCTGCCTTCGGCTCAGGTCATGATCTCCAGGTCCTGGGATCGAGCCCCGCATCAGGCTCTCCGCTCAGCGGGAGCCTGCTTCCTCCTCTCTCTCTCTCTGCCTGCCTCTCTACCTACTTGTGATCTCTGTCTGTCAAATAAATAAATAAAATTAAAAAAAAAAAAAAACAGAAGGTTTGATTGGATATTCACTAAAAGTCCTTCTGATGCCGATAATTTGCGAAAACTTTAATACTATTTTTATATAAAACTGCCTCTTACCAATAAAACTACCCTTAAAAATAAAAAATAAAACGACTCTTAATTGGCATACAGCCATCAGAGCTATTATCTCATTTGATCTTCACAATGTATCAATATGATAGAGAAGATAGTCATTGTGATAGGGTGAGTAGAATTCAGTGATTAGCCTATTTTAAGCATTTATCTAACCTTAATCAAATGGTTTGACTCTACCACTAAATTTCTGAAGTATTTTGTTTCTGCAAAAGTATTTGTTTCTGCAGCACAGGATGCATTTCTAATTCTTGGAGCTGTCAGAGCTGTCTGTACTCAAGATGTAAAACATGTTCATAAGGAAATGCTTGCCTTTTCTTGGCGTCTGAAGACCTTCTCCTTGAGTAACTGCTGTCTTAGAAACCGGGTCTTCCTCTGCACCCGAGTCTGGTAAAAGGTGGTTTGTGGACCCCAGGGCTTGTCAAGACTCTTCCAGGCTCACAAGGTCAACATGACTTTGTAGTAATACTAACATGTTGTTTGCCCTTTGCACTGCATTGACACCCACTGGCTGTGCCAGAGTCGCGGTGGGTGACCCTGCTAAGATCGAATCAGGCAGGGATGTTGTGCTGCCCACACCGCTACACACTCACAGTTTAGAAAAAGGAAAAAGCCATTTTACTTAACGAATGGCTTGATGAAGTAGCAAAGTCATTTATTTTATTATTTTGTATTACTATTCTTTTACTGATTTTTACTTTTGCTTAACCTCCACCTGTACTTTTCATGTCTTTTTCATGGTCTGTGACGAATTCAGAGGTTCACATAAAACACTTTGCCACCCAAAATATGATGGTCATCTTGAGGAAGAATAGTTATGCAGTTACTTGATTTGTGACCTGAAGTCTCACTTTTTTGAAGGAACACCATTTTGGTGAGGATGACTGAGAAACTATGCTAATTCAAACTTAGTCATGTGGCAGACCTTTTCTCAAAAACAAGCAGAGTGGGCCTGCCACTTCATGGAAAACATCTCTGTTGTATTCGTTGCCGATGATAAAACTTACACATTTAGGCAAAAAGCAGAATCTGGAAAAGCAGAATAAGCGTGACAACTTCTCAGTATTTTTCTGGTGAAATGAATGATGACTTTGATGAATATCTTTTTTTTTAAAGCATGTTTTAATTTTTTTTAATGTTTTTGAGAATAACTGACACATAGTGTTACATAGTTTCAGATGTACAACATAGTAATTCATCCTCTCTGTACTATGCTCACCACAAGTGCAGCTCCCATCTGTCACCATGCAATGCTGTTACAATGTCATTGACTGTATTTCCTGCGCTGTGCCTTTTATTCTCATGACTTAGATGAATGTATATTTTTGATATTGTGAAAAGAAATGTATCAGAAGATCTGCATAACCAAGGAAACCAGTATTTTCCAAATGGCTAATGCATGATGGGGTCAAGTCAAGCCTAGGAAAAGCTCCTTTCCAAGGAGAAGGTAGACCTATGGATTTTACATCACAGAGTATGAAAAGTTCATTGATAACGATTACAGAGTCTACATTGCAACTAAACTTTGTCAAATGTTGATGTAGTACCCAAGAAAATTCAAAATTACCTGGAAAGCTATTAAATTCTCCTTCTCTTTCCTAATTACATTACTGTGTGAGACCAAGTTTTCTTCATACACTTCAATCAAAACAATACATTGTAATAGGTTGAATGTAGAAGTGGATGGAAGACTCTAGTTATCTTCTATCAAGCCAGACATCAAAGAGAATTCAAAAAATAAGCTATAGTTTTTTAATAAGAAATGTAATTTATGTTAACATGAAGTTGTTTTATTTTTTAATTAATTAATGAGTATATATTTTAAATGATTCTCCATGTCAATTTTGAATATACCAATATCAAATATTATATTAAATATTAAATATCAATACATGTAACCCATCTAAAGAAAAATTTCTCTGTGATACTCAGTAATTTTAAGAGATTAAAATTCTAAAAATCACTGCTTTGTACTATGAGGCTTAACTATAGGACCAGACCATTTCTTTGTTTAAAATATCTGAAGCAGAGTCACCTGGGTGGCTCAGTCAGTTGGGCATCTGCCTTCTGCTCTGGTTGTGGTCCCGGGATCCTGGGATTGAACCCCACATTGGGCTCCCTGCTCGGCGGGGGGCCTGATTCTCCCTCTCCCTCTGCCTGCCACTCTGCCTACTTGTCTTCTATCTCTCTGTCAAGTAAATTAAAAAAAAAAAAAAAAACACTTAAAAAAAAAAACTCTTTAAAATATCTGAAGCAGGGGCGCCTGGGTGGCTCAGTGGGTTAAACCTCTGCCTTAGGCTCAGGTCATGATCTCAGGGTCCTGGGATCGAACCCCACATCAGGCTCTCTGTTCAGCAGGGAGCCTGCTTCCCCCTCTCTCTCTTCCTGCCTCTCCGCCTACTTGTGATCTCCTCTCTATCAAATAAATAAATAAAATCTTTTTTAAAAAAAAATCTGAAGCAATGCACTCCCCATGAGAATTACATCTTAGTTTCTTAGCCTAATTCAAGATGGATTTTAAATCCATAGCAAGGGTTAAATAAAAGTAGTCTAGCAAACGTCAGTGATTGTTGGTATGTGACTTGCAGGTTGAACCGCTTGACAGACAGATTAAGGAAACTGTTTTTAAGATTAGGGGTGATATGTTTAATGCAGCATATGAAAATTTTTGTTTGTTTAAGGACCCACTGTTGGTAGAGGGTCTCGGCCCTCAGTGTCAGGGAGAACTGTGCTTCCCCTGAGTGACTAGTATGCTCTGACCATCCATAGACCATTTTTCTCCCTTTTCTTGGGCTTCTGGGAAGCCCAAATTTACATTCTGAGCTCAGCCTTGCTCCCATATGGAAACTGACATTTACTTGTAACTTACTTGTTAACATTGACTGGTGGTACTAAGCTTTCCCCTGCCTTGGTTACATTTTGCTCCAATTATCTTTGATTTCTTCATCTGAATTTTTGTGGGTATTTCCAAAAGCGACCTCTAGTTCTTCTGCCAAATATAGGTAAAACATGTAAACATAAGTACACTCAACTATCAGAGATGCTGTCACTTTGCTCTCCTTCCTGTACTGACTCCAGCTCCTTTCTAAGCAGCAGGAGGCATGTCTGGGGTTTCTTTGTTATATCCTTTGATTCATCTGCAGAAGAGGGACAGGGAGTAGTGAGGGAAGCAGCATAGCAATGCCTTAGGAAAATCTGGCTCTCCATGCAACCTGCGCCAAGAGCAGAGAAGCTTTCCAGACCCAGAGGCCACGGAGCAGGAAAGCAGCCAGCAGGCAAGCCGGTGGGTAGGAGGAGGGGGGAGGCCAGCCCCCAGGCCTCCAGGAGGAATCTGCTCCTCTAATGAAAGGGCCCTTCTTTCCAGGGGATTATAAGAATATTCATGACCCTTGAGATCAGCAGGTGAGGCTCAGCCCTCCCTACTCATCCTTTGGGCAAATAGTCCAGAAAGCCGAGGTTGCCAGGACGAGAAAGGAACAGTGGGAGTTGGGAGCTTTTCCTGCTTCCCTAGGCCCCCAACCCCCTTTATTTTCAGAGGAGGGCAGGGTGGGGGGCACTTGTCCTGAGGTGAAGCAAGGACTGTGTCTTTCATTTCTAAAGAGTAGGCAGCGAGGCCAAGGCAGAAGTCCCGTGACATGACTTGAGACACAAAATGGTATCTTAGCATCGAAGACCCCCTTTGACAACAAGAAGAAAAGCCCTTTTCTTCCCAGCCCGGATTAGGCGAGGAGGGAATTCTCCCGAACATGTGTGCATTGTTTCGTGGAGGGCAGCCAGGCTGGCCTGGGGCTTGCCTCCCAAAGTCAGCCCAAGGAAGCTTGTCCCCGTGTAATTAAAAGGGAAGGCGAACAGCAGGGAGGCTTGTTCCGCTGCCGCCCACCAAAGTGGGGTCCCGGGGGGCCGGTGTGGCCCAGGAAATTGGCTAAATTAATGGTTATTGGAAGCCTCACTGAATGTGTGGGCCCTGGAGGCAGAGAGAGGGCAGGCCAGGCAGTGTCCTCAGAGCTCTTGGATCAAATGGAAAAAAGAGTCGTTCTCAGAGAGCTGAGATGTCTCAGCAACTTGCCACCTGACCGCGCAGCAAGCTGCCCTGGGGACAGGCACCTGCAGCGAGGGGTCAGCGCCTCTCGGAAAGCAGAGCCTCCAGGCGGCGTTTCCAGGCCCTTCCAGGCCCTCGTCTGTCCAGCTGACGCAGGCAGGGCCCCTCTCTTTCTCCAGCTGACGGCAAGGCTGGGAGCCAGGAGGTCACAGGTCATGGCCGCCACGGCGGGGGCCTGGGGCTCACAAAGGGGGCAGAGTTTCTGGAAAGTAGTCTCTTGTGTTGGTCAATGGGAAAGTGTCTCACTCAGAAGTTACTGGGGGGGACGTCACACCCCGAACCGGAGGCTAACATGTTTGGCATTTGTAGGGTTTAACTCCGTTGTGAAAAAGAAAACTTTTTCAGGGGGAAAAAAAAAATCTTTCTAATTGCCATTTCCTGAAAGCTCCAGTTCAAGGCTGTGAACTTTATGCCTCGTGTTCCCGGCTGCCTCCTCAGCATTCACACGGGGCTACAGGCGATCCGGAAAGGCCTGACTCCCTCCCTTGGTACAGGGAGAAGGTAACAGTGACAACACAGACAGCCGGGGAGCCAAGTAGGGCTGAGTCTCCAAACCCGTGGGCCCCCAGCTTCCTGCCAAAGGCCACAGACTTGCTGAAGGCCCGGGCAGGTGAGCAGGCAGGTCTGGGGCCTCCACTTTTTCTGGTAAGTGGTGGATCTAAGTCAATATGGCAGAGTGGACATGGCTTGTCTGACTCTGCAAATATTGGACCAAAGACTCGAGTACGGCCATACTGTTGACAGTTCCGAGATGGTGTCTTTGTTGTCTTTGTCACCATGAAGTGCAGCCCGGGGGAGTCTGTCTTAACACCCTGTGTACACAGAGGGGCCAGTGTGCTCGGAGGCCCCTGTGTTTGCTCTGCCAATACGTGCGGGCGGCCGGGCCTTCCAGCCTCCCACTGCCGGGGACAGCTGGGGGCATGAGCCGCGCCCACACTCTCCTTCCTGCCCCCTGGGGAGGGGTGCTGACCACAGTAGCCAAGACACAGGCTTCCTTTCCTCTCTTTTCGGTTCGTTAAAAAAAAAAAAAAAAAAGGTTTGCTGTAGAATGCACATGTGTCATCTGTGAGCCTCATGGATTGTCCCAGAACACCCCACCCTTATATCCAGCAGAACAAGAACCCGAACGTTCCCAGCATCCCCCAAGCCCGCCTGCGACCCTCCCAGGCATCACATCCTGCAAGGCTGACTGCTCACCTGACTTCTAGCATACAGTAGTTCCCCCTGTGTTAAGCCACATGGTTTTGAAAACTTCCCGTGGCATCTGAAGCCAGCCTGCGATGTGTCTGTCCCGCAGGGCATGGTCACCACACAGCCTGGCACCGACGGCTCCCAGCTCTGCCCTGACCCAGGTAAGCCCCTTCCCTGCTCTGGTGTCAGGGTGGGCTCTGGGAAAGTGCAGAGTTGGTCTCATGTCCCTTGGGGCCCTCCCAGTACCAGTGTGTGGTCCCTGGGTCCACTCTACTGCCTCGAGCATGAGGAGGCTGACCACAAAGTCCATTCTACTGCCTTGAGCATGAGGAGGACTGTCTAAGCCATAGGCAAGGCACAGGCTCTGGTGTTATGTCCTAGGAAGGTGGCAGGTGCCCAGCACATCATGCCCCACTGTACCTCAATGCCTTCCATACCACTGTCCAGAAACATCAGAAGACAGGTCGTTTACGGATTCCCTCCATGCCACCGAATACACCGGAGTCATTCCAGTCCTGAATCTGGTCCATTCTTCTGCCTGAAAACCCTCCCAGGCCAACTGAGAGAGGGAAGGGGGAGCTTCCATCTAACTATGCTCTGCTATGTGGCACCCCACTCCTTTCACATCCCTAAAGCAAATTGGGGGCTGGGAGATGAGAGGCAGCTTAAAATGGGTGACAAAAAAGCACGCCAGAGCTAGGGATTCAACTATCTCACTCAGGTGGGAAAACTGAGGCCCAGAAAGGGAGGGGGCTTCCCTGAGACTATATAGAGAGTGTCTGGAGAGACTCCCTCCAGTTTGCCATTTCCATCCTGGAATGCTTTTAAAGAACTTCATTGCTAATGTCAAGGGACACACACACACAGATGCACAAACACACAACAATAAAACGACTGTTCCCACCATAAGAATTCTTCATGTCACCTACTTCTCCAGGCGTTCACATCACCTCTACCCCCACCCCCACCGAGGGCTCTTTCAGAATCTGTATTCCCATGGTCACAACAACCCTGGGTCTTGCTACTGGGAGTTCTGCATTTTGGATTGTGTCACTCCATGTCACATTCTTGGCCAAGAAGCTGACTTGGAAATGCCATGTTCCTGAGAGACTTCTGTTGCCGAGCGAGGCAGCGGGCAGAGCCTCTGGATCTCCCTCTTGCCTGAATCCAGAGTCCAGCTCCCTCTCTCCTGAGCATGCGCGGTGGACCTGCTACTGCCAGATTGTCAAGACACACCACCCACCAGAGGCAAAAGGGCCTGGCAGAGACCACCAGCGCAGGGGCCTCCATGGGGGGACCCGGATGCCCAACAGCCCCTGCAAGCTTGGGAACATTTCCCTTGTCCTGAGGCCTTTGCTTCACTTCCCTCCAAGACACACACCAGCAACACCCCAGCCCCCACCACTGGACTCCCTAAAAGCTGGAAGCAGGGGGGCGAGGCTGGGGTGCTGTGTCTACACATGTGCCCAAGAATCCTTGGGAAGCTCTGGGGGTTTGCGGCCTTGGGAGGAGCCAGCTCCAGGCATGTGGCTTCCATTCCATTCAGGTCTTCCTCCTGGCCTGGAGAGACACAGGTGAACAAGACATGCACACTCAGCTCAAGGGGCTCATACCATTTGGTAGGGACTGAACTTGAAGAAGAGAGTAATAATCCTGATCACAGGCAATAAATAAATAAATAAATAAATAAATAAATAAATAAATAAAATAACTTTAGACAACCAGCACTCCGAAAAGGAGCAAAAAGAGAGCAGATCCAGCCTGGGTGGGCTTTACGGAGGAGGTGGCCTGTGAGCTGACCTTCAGAAAATGAACCATCCTGTTTTCCCTTCGGCATAGTAAGTTCTCACTTCGTTGTCATGAAGCCTGGGAAAGTTTACAGTGAAAATGCACTTAGCGGGGTTTCTGGCACACACCAGGTGCTCATTAAACGTCACACACAGAGTTAGTTAACCGCAGCTGACCTGGTGTGATGAGAGCCGAGTTTGCGTCTTTCTCTGGGGGAAGCAGGCTGGGTGACGAGACGAAAGAGTCAGCTTTGGGTTACGTTGCAACCAGCTGAGTTCAGGTCTTCATCCTGAAGGTGATGGGGAGCCATTGAAGAATTTTGAGAAAGAAGAGACGTAATCAGAATTGCTTTATCGAAAGATCATTTTGACCACGGTAATGGAGTGGAGAGTAGCTTCGGAAGTGAGAAGCTGGAGGTCAGCGTAAAAGTGGAGGCTCGGAGACCTTTATGAGTCTTCATCATGGTCCAGCTGTGAAGTGACAAGGGCCACAGCCTGACCCTGGCCATAAGGATGAAGCTGACAGGACCAACATGGGTGTTCACTCTTTGTCTGTGGCTGGGCATAGCATCTCCCTCAGTGCTGGTGTGGGGGCGGGGAGGAGCATGGGTGTGGTCGGCATTTGAATGATTCCCAGAGAAAGCCATCAGGAAGGATGCCTCGGAAGGGGGCAAGGGCGGCAGGTGGGCCAGGTTAGCCCAGCTGGACTTGGCCCTGTCCTGGTGCTGGCCTGGACTTGGCCTTGGTTCCAGAGACAAGGTTCTTCTTAGCTTCCATTTGCAGAGCTGAGATGGACTCAAGCTCCCAAGGCCTGGTTTTAGGCTATTTGTTGGTGGCTTGCCTTTCACTGAGCACCCATGTCTCAGCACCATCTCTCTTACAATCATTGGGCGAGGTATGCTTTATTGTGCCCATTTCAGATGAGAGAGCTGAGGCTCAGAAATGTCAAGTCAAATACATAGTAGAAAAAGAACTATAGTTCAGGTCCCGTGATTCCCTGACCAGGGTTTTTTCCAGAGCACACCTCTGCCAGTGTTTAGCACAGTGGAAACCTGAGATCATACCAGGCCATATGGAAGGAGATGTAAGAGGTTTTTTTATAACAACATTTTTTGGTTTAAAAAAATAATTACAAAGATTATATTCTTTTTTTTTTAGGTTTTATTGATTTGAGAGAGAAAGAAAGAGCATGCATGCATGTGCAAGAGAGAAACAGAGAGAGAAAGAGAGAGAGCGCGCACATAAGCAGGGGGAGGGACAGGGAGAGGGAGAAGCAGACTCCCTGTTGAGCAGGACCCTGAGATGATGACCTGAGCCAAAGGCAGCCACTTAACCGACTGAGCCACCCAGGCAACCCACAAAGACTATATTCTTAAATTGTTATTTTTAAAATAATTTCAAAGTCACAGAAAAATAAGAAAAGTGACAAGAATTCCATGTACATTTCACCCTGACTCTTCTATTGTTAAAAGGTTAACATTGTTGTTTATGTTACATATATTGCCTTTGTATTCAGGCATTTAGACCATTTTCATTTAATGTGATTATTGATAAGTTGGTCTTAAATCTATCATCTTGTCATTTTATGTCTGTCATCGTGATATTTTCTACTTGTCTGATTTTTGTTCCCCTTTTTCTCCTTTGAATATACTTTATGATTCTATTTTATTTCCTTTATCAACATATTAGCTATACCTCTTTGTTTTGATTCTTAATGTTAGCTTTGGGTTCATGATGTAAATCTTTACCTCAAATAACATTATACTTCACATATAATGTAAGAACCTTTCAGAGAACACTTCCATTTTGTGCTCTCTCAACTTTGGGCTATTCCATCATACATTTTACTTCAACATATTTTACAAATTCTCTAATACATGGTTGTTATTTTGCATTCAAAGACTTTTTAAAAATTTTTTAAAATTTATTGTTTTTAAGGATTTTATCTATTTATTTGACAGAGAGAGAGATCACAAGTAGGCAGAGAGTCAGAGAGAGAGAGGGGGAAGCAGGCTCCCCGCTGAGCAGAGAGCAAGATGCGGGGCTTGATCCCAGGACCCTGAGACCATGACCTGAGCCGAAGGCAGAGGCTTTAACCCACTGAGCCACCCAGGTGCCCCAAGACTTTTTTTTTTTTTAAAGAATCTTTTAAAGGGATTTACATGATTTTATGCCCTTACCCACGTTTAGCCATTTCTGGTGTTCACCATTCCTTTCTGTAGATCCAAGATGTCCACCTGGTATCATTTTTAATGGATTTACCTTAATATTTTGCATAGTGTAGGCCTGCTGAGGGTGACCCCTTTCAGCATTCATATGTCCCAGGAAGTCTTTACTTCACCTTCTCTGAGTATAGAATTCTAAGTTGGTTTTCTTTTTTTCAGAACTTTAATGACGTTTCACCACCATCTTCTGACTTGCATTGTTAGGTGAAGTATGCTGTCATTCTTGTTTCTTTTTTACACACTGTGCCTATTTTTTCTAATTGCTTTTATTTATTTTTTTTCTTTTTACCACTGGTTTTAAGCTATTTGATTAGAATATGCCTTGTACTTTTCTTCATATTTCTTGTTCTTGGGGGTTTATTGACTTTCTTCAATCTGGGCTGGTTTTTGTTTGTTTGTTTGTTTGTTTGTTTGCTTGCTTTTTTAAATTAAATGTACAAAACCTTTAGCTATTACTTCTTCAGTATTTTCTTGGGCAACCTCTCCTCTTCTTCTGTGACCCAATTACATGTATTAGGCCACTTAGAGCTATCTTGCAACTCATTGACTGTCTGTTTATTTTTCCTGTTCTCTTTTTATGTCTTTTATCTCTTTTTTGGCTCTCATTTGGTGTTCTGTTGCTATGTCATCAAATTCACTAATCTTCTCCTCTGTAGTCACCAGTCCGCTCTTAATTCCATCCAGGGTATTTTTCATATCAGACCCAGGATGATGGAAACTTGGGGGTGGAGGATGAAGAACATAATGCCTGCATTTGGACGAATCACAGATTTCATGGAAGAGGTGGCATTTGAGATCAGCCTCAAGTGATAGGGAGTAGGGGTATTTTAGGAAGAAATGGATGCAAAGAGAGAAAGGAGTACTCATCACTGGCAGACAGACCAGCAGAAAGCAAGGCACAGAGGTCAGGAAGGGTCCTGCCTCCTGGAGTATGCTGGAATGATAGGAAACAGGCAGGCGTGTGAGTGAGGAGAACCTTGAATGGCAAAATGACTCTTACATTTTTAGAAGAAAAAGCATTAGGCTGGGACTGCAATAAACATCCTGCCATAAAGCTCAAAACCAAATAAAACAAAACCAGAATTCCTAAGACAGGTGGAGTTACAGATTCCTTGCATCAAAGTCATTTCCTCTCCTTGGTAATTAGCTCTTCCATCAGAAACAGGAGGGTTGAACATGACTTCTTCACAGTTTTGTATGCTTGATCTCTAAGGTCTCTTTTTGCTCTAAATGTGCACAGCTCCACGAGTCAACATAATTTAGTAGCATTGGGAGTCATTTTTTGTGTTTGGGCAAGAGAGTGACATGCTTTAAAGGAGATGATTACTTGAGCATTATCAACAGGCCCAGTAAGTAAGTTGCCGTTATATTCATGCATAGTGAGACTCACAGGGAAAGTGCTATTAACATAGATGAGAGCATGCGTTTTTCCCACTCGTGGAAGAAGTGAGGATGAAGAGAGGGTCAGTCAGAAGTAGCATGAAGGATATGTTTTGAAGGTCTATTTTGCAGTCAAGTAAACATCAAATGATGGCTTCATGGGTTGAATACAACCAAAAAATGTTTAAAGGGAAATCCCAGCTGAAGGCTGGGACACCATTTATGACCCAGCTAACTTTTCCAAGCTCTATTGCTGTAGCAAGAATTATAGCAGTCGTGGGTTCTAGTTCTTTTATTTTTTTAGTTGAACTTGAACTTTTTTTTTGTTAAAGGTTTTATGTATTTATTTGACAGGGAGCGAGAGATCACAAGTAGGCAGAGAGGCAGGCAGAGAGAGAGGGGGAAGCAGACTCCCTGCTGAGCAGAGAGGCCTATGCAATGCAGGGGCTTGATCCCAGAAGCCTGAGATCATGACCTGAGGCCAAGGCCGAGGCTTAACCCTCTGAGCCACCCAGGCGCCCCATGGGTTCTAGTTCTAATGCAATTCCGTTACCTATATGAGTCTTGGTTTCTTCATCTATAAAATAGCAAGAATAATGCTAAATTCAAAGATTTTTGGTAAAATTCAAATATGATTAGCATGTAATTAAAGATAGGAGTTTCATCAATATGCCAGCAGATTTTTAAAAAAAATTTTAAGTAAACGCTATGCCCAGTTTGGGGCTTGAACTCACACCCCAAAATCAAGAGTTGCATATTCTACTGACTGAGCTAGTCAGGTGCCCCACAGCAGAATTTTTTAGTAGAAATTGACAAACTGATTCTAAAATTTGTATGGCCATGCAAAGGACTTAAAAACCAAAACAAATTTGCAAAGAAGAATAAACCAGAACAAGACAATCAATAAAGCAGGTGGGGACAACATGATATTGTGTTAAAGACAAACAAATAGGTCAATGGAACAGAATAGAATACAGAAATAAACGTATGAATATTTGGACACCTGATTTCTGACAGATGTTCTAAGACAATTCAATGAAGAAAGGATTTTTTTTTCAGCAAATGTTTCCAAAACAATTGAATATGCAAAAAAATAAGCTTTAATTCATCATATACAAAAAACAACATGAAAAGGATCATGGGCATAAATGTAAAAACTATAAATATGAAACTTATAGAAGAAAACATAGGGAAACAGCCTTTACAACTTTAAATTAGGCAACCATGTATTACATACTACAACTAAAGTACCATCTGTAAAGAAGAAATTGATAAATTGGACATCATCAAAATGTGAAACTTCCACTCTTCCAAAGACAAACCACAGACTGGGAGAAAATATTTATAAATCCTATATCTGATTAAGGTCTTGTATTTAGAATATATAAAGAACTCTCAAAACTCCAGGTAAGCACTCAAACAACCCAATAAAAATAAGGGCGATAGATTTGAATAGACATTTCAGCAAAGAAGGTGTATGATGGCAAATAAGCACATGGAAAGATGAGGTTCCACCAGCCACCATACCTATTAGAAATGCTAAAATTAAAGACTGACCACACCACGTGTTGATAAAGGTGTGGAGCAATTGGAATCTTCATACACTGTTGGTGGAAAAAGTAAAACACTACAACCACTTTGGAAAACAGTTGGCCCATTCTTAAATGTTTAAATATGTAGCCTACCATACAATCTAGTCATTCTATTCCTAGGTTACCACCGAAGAAAAATGGAAGTATGTGTCTATACAAGACTTGTGTTTTATTATTTTTTTAAGATTTTATTCACTTATTTGAGAGAGAGAGAGAGAATGAGCAGGGGAGGGGCAGAGGGAGAAGGAGAAGCAGACTCCCCACCGAGCAGGGATCCCGATGTAAAGCTCCATTCCAGGACCCCGAGATCATGATCTGAGCCCAAGACAGATGTTTAATCCACTGAGCCACCCAGGTGCCCCATCTATACAAGATTTGTACACAGATTATTCATAATAGCTTCATTTCTAACAGCCAGAAACTGGACATAATCCCAATGTCCACCAACAGAGAAATGTGTAAACAAACATTGGTACATCTAGGCAATGGAATGGTACTTGACCATCGAAAGGAACAGACTGGTGGTCCACGCAACAACCTGAGTGAGTCTTAAAATGATTATGCCAAGTGAAAGAAGGCACATTAAAAAAAAATACATATTATATGGTTCTAGGAATCATATAGGAATTGTAAACAAATGATAGTAAGAATACATCTGTGGTTGCTCTGGGATAGGATAAAGGTGCTACAAAGAGGCACGAAGGAACTCCGGGGAAATGAGTATGTTCAGCACCTTGAGTGGTGATGGTCTCACGTACACTGAAAACGATCAACTGTACACTCTCACTCTGTGACATACATGCTTTGTCAGTTATACACGAATAAAGAAAAAGAATATAGACTTCCCTGTTGCACAGACGTGGGTTTAAATCCCAGTTCACCACTTATAGACTGTGGGACCGTAGGCAAGTCACTAGAACTCTTTGAAGCTCAGCACTGTCACCTGTAAAATGAAGATTGTAATATTCCTACCTTCTTTGTAAGATTGTTGAATCTTATAAAGTGAACTGAGGAATATTAATTGTTTAACAGAATGCCTGGGACATAGTAGATGTTTAATACATATTAATTTGTTAAAGTGCTTCCCACACCACTGGCCTTCAGTAAGTGCCCCATAACTTTTCCCCACTGAACCCTCTGTCTTTGGTCATGACATAGTCTTGGCATTCTAGACAAAGAGGGGTCTCCATCTGCACTGGGCAGAAAAAGAAAGGCTGCCTCGGAGTGAGACAGCTCAGCTGAGTTTCGATCTCCCTTCTTGCTCCCTGGTGGATCTGGTTGATGTTGGCACCATTAGGCAGGCGAGGGCTGGCAGCCGCTGTCCCTTGGGTTGTGACTTGGCCTAAGAGGGGCCTGGCACAGTAGAAGCCTGAGCTCTCCATATTTCCTGGGCTTTATGGAACTTTCCACATCCACAAAATGCTGGGGAGCCAACAGTGTGTGAGCCTCAGCCCTCCCTTCAGGGTGGAGGAAGCATTTTGAAGGAGGGTAGCCCTATTGTCCAGGAGGTTTCTTTGGCCACAAAGGTCCTGCTGAAGGTTTCACATCCCTGGAACAAAACTGGGGCTAGAACTTTCAGGAGTGAACAAGGCCTGCTCTGTGTGGCCATAGCAGCTGAAACTTGAGCAGGGATGGCAGAGACCCAGCCCCACTGCTAACTTATTCTGGCCCCAAAGATGTCCCCCTTTCACTTCTCAGATCTTTGACAAAGGGCTGTTGAACAAGGTGGCGGCAGAGCTAGGAGGTGTGGTCCAGCGGATGGTGGCCAGGCATGGTGAGCAGGTTTCAGACACTCTTGAAATAAAGGGAGTTTGTTCAGCTTCTCATGGAAGGTTTGCTATTTGCCTGCTAGCCAGTGATGTTACCAGTATTTAAGTATCAGATCAGACCCACGCATGAGGCCAGTGGGCAGTGAGCTGAGCTCTGAAGGCCAGATATCTTCAAGAGGGTATCCGTATGCATCATCTGCAGCTTGGGGTTTGGAGAATTCTGGAAAGAAGGTGGCTTACATACCCCTCTGTTTACCAAACAAACAGCTAGGACCCATATGTAACCTCACACCAAGTCCATGAGGTTCATATTATTTCTAGATGAGGCAATGGAAGCACAGGATATATTTGAGCTTTGGAGTGAAAAGAACCTTGTTTCATTCATTCATTCAACAAATACTGAAAATTGCATGGCATGGGCAGGGTGTGGGGGCTACAACAGTGAGCGCAATGCTGTCTTACCCTCAGGTTCTTCGCAGCAGAATAATTTGGTTCCATTGTGTTTCCTTGTGTAGGCTCGAGCAAGTTACTGACATCTTCTGGACCCCAGCTCCTACCACTGATCCATGGAGTGACGACTCTTTGAAAGGATTCCTCATAAAGATGAAGTGGAATTAAATGAGATGATGGATGTCATAGCCTTGGGGTCTAGCGGAGAACAGACACCTCACAAATCCTGCCATGGTGGCTATCAGTGATGAGCAGGGCTGGGTCCAGGCTGGGCTCGTCTTATCATGGGACCTGCATCAGATGGGAAGAGCCAAAGCAAAGCGTGAATAGAGGCAGCTGGAAACTTCCTGGGATGGGGGAAGACCCAAGGGGCCACATTATCCAAAATGTAGCTCCCTCACAAACCCTTTGCCCAAGCTTTCACTAATGGGCTCTCCTGAAGGCACTGGGTACATGTGAGTCGCCCTCATTCATTCCACACATATATTTACTAGCACCTTGCATGGGCCAGATCTGGACATATGAGGTTGCTCTGATACCTTTTCAAGGAGGGTACAGTCCAGTGTGGGAGACTAACAAGCCACAGGCAGCTGTAATGCCATCTATGGATGGGGTGCCTTGGGGTAACAGATGACCCACTCATGGTGTCATGGACATTGCTTCTTGGCCTTCCTTCCTCCCCCACCAGAAGGTCATCTGCAAAGGCCCCTTCCTTTAGGGAGTAAAGGGTGGAGTCTGAATCAACTCTCTCCTCACTGTTGCCACAACCCAGTCTACACCTGCCTGGCTACTATGGCCACCCACTCATGGTGGTCCTCTCCATCGTCTCCATCCTCCAGCACAACCTGTCATAGTCACTGCATTCAGATGGAGCTCACAGCACATCACCTCTTGGCTCAAAAATCCTCGAGGGTTTTCCTAATACTCATGTGAAGCCTCTACAGATACCAACCAGCTCTTCCAGACTCACCTTGTGAGTACTCTTGGTTCCAATAAAACCAGTCACCATTTTCCATTCACACCTGCATGGTTCCCTTCCCTGATGTCCTCCTGCCTTGCCCTGCTTCCAGCACCAGGGAGACTGTAATTTTATATACAGATCCTTCCACATTCTTAAATTTTATTATAATATAAATCAAAAGTTTAGGATTTTTTGAAAGTAACAAATACTAAACAATTTTGAATGCACAAGACCCCCGAGAGATCTTTAGATAGATCCTTAATAGGGAAAGCAAAACAAAAAACAAAAAAACTCTGAGCAACCATTTTCTTGTTCTTGCTATAAACCAGCGTAACACTTGGGATGAACCCTCTTTGCAGCCACACAAATGGTACATGACGCCCATGGCCAGCCTCTGTATTCTTTATGGACTGGCAGCTTTTGGCAGGTTTTCCCAGCTGGAGGCTGGGCCGCCTCGGGCAGGCATGGGCTCCCCTGTGGCTGGGAACACAACCGACTCCTCAGGAGCAGTCAGTTCTGGCTAGGTGATGGCTGGAAAGAGAGACCTGAGGGCATGTGCAAAGGAGTGTTCCTCTGAGCGCCCAGTGTCCTCCTGGAGCAGAGAGGGCCCCACAAAGCCCTGGAAGGAGTTGTTGAGATTTAATTGTGCAGACCCACGTGGCTGATGGGAAGGACAGGAGAGCGGTTCTAAGGAGCTTCCTTTTCTTTTCGTCCCTTTCTTTTCTCTCTCTCACTCCTCCCCCACCCCCCCCCCCCCCCACCGACTGATGAGATAAAAAGAAACGATGCGATGCGTCTGTCTGTTGCAGCCTGGGGACTTTCTTAGGGTTCTCTGTGTGGCGTTATTTGAAAAAAGACAAAACTCCTAAACAAAACATGGTTGTATTAACACAAAAGTCCAACTCCACGGTTGAAATCTCCCATTCCATTCCCAGGGACAAGTTTCCCGAATGAACCCCGGCTTATCCCTGCAGACAATGGGGTCCCCAGGGAGCTGCACGTGATGGGAGCTGGGAGTGAGGGGCCAGTCGGGTCAGTGGGAGGGGAGACTCTCCCGGGCTGCCCACTGGGTCCCTGTGACCTCCGCCATAGCCCTATGCACAGGGCAATGTGAGTTTCCTATTTTTAGCCTTCATCTCCTGTGTTCAAGTCTGATCCCAAATGTCTGGAGGATCCAGGCACAGGACATGTCCATGTTAGCTTCTGACGTCATTTTCTGCTTGCTTATTTCGTCTGCATCCCCCCCTGAGACTGTCAGCCTGGCACCCGGCACAGAAGCTGGACCAAGGGTGCATTTCGCTGAATGAACGTGCATGGGTGTGTGCACATGTCTTCCCATGTATTCCTAAAAGTTTATAAAGATTCCTAAGAAAAGGATATCGCTGAGCTCCTGGAAGCGGGGAAACAGTTGGAAACCTGCACCAGGACCTAAAAAGGGCACTTTTGGACCCGGAGGAACCTGTGGGATCCTCCAGGCAGAGCTTTGGCTGAATTAAAAGAAAACCATGGCGACTCCCACCTAGATTATTATATTAACCTGGTAACTGGGTGCAGCTGAATTAGGGAGCCACACTGACACACCTGAGGCTGTCACGGAAAAATGGAATATTTTCTTGTTTTTGATGCTTGGTAAAGCACTGGCCTCTCTCTGGGATAAGATCTCACGTAGGTCTACCTGGAGTGTCTGGGGACACAGGCTTTTTGAAAGTCAACGTGTGGGATTTAGAGTCACAGGAGAGCGGGACAAACACTGGGAATTTCCTTCAGCCCCTGTCCCACAGATGTGGAAGTGAAAGTCCCCAAAGAACCCCTACTTATGAGAAAAAATTGAAAACCTCTTCTCCAGCTTCTCAGAGTAGAGTCCCCACTGGAGGGAGGGGATGTCTGGACCATCCTTGCCTTGAACTCCAAGATGCCAAGGACTGGGGCTAGTGGGCAAAACATAGGCACAGGACCAGTCTAGTGATTGGTTTCCTCTCTCTCCCCTTCCCTCTTTTTCTCCCTCCCCCCCCCCCCGTCTTAGTCTCTCTCTCTCTCTCTCTCTCTCTCTATTTCTCTCTCTCCCTATCTCTGTTTCTTATAAATGACACTGCCAGGTGAGGCTGCCACGTTGGCCATCGTCCATGACCTTCCTCCTTGATTTGGCCGCATCCCTGCCCTTCTTCAAAGTCTGGCTTCAAGGCTCTAAGGCACCTGTGTGGCCTCGGTATATGTGCCCTTGGGCCCAGATCAGGGCCCTTTGTCCTCCTCTTCAATCCCATGGCTGAGCCTCATCAGCAAGCCCTCTGAAGCTCTGAGCAGAGGGACTGGGCTCACAGCCAGGAGGAGCTTCCTCTTACTTCCAGCCAGACCCCCACACTCAGCTTTGATGGTCTGGGGCCAGGGCAGGAGGCACAGGCTTCATGCTTGCGATCGCTGCCCTGCCAATGCCGGAATTCCAAGTTCTCCGTTCTGTCGTGTTTTTCTTTCACCTTTCTCCTCCTCCACTTTCCCTGCCCCCTGGTGTTGAAGGATGGCAGGTATTTGAACGGGGCAGCAGAACTGGTCCAAGAACAAAGACGGAAGGAAATGAGGAAGCTTCTAGGGGCCAGGGCGGGGGAGCCCAGAAAGAACCTTCAGTGAGGAGTTGGAAGACAGAATATAAACCCACCTCTGCCGCCAGGGAGCTGTGCGACCTTAAGGAGGTTCTTTGCCTCTCCTTGTCTCGGCTTCTCATCTGTGAAATGGGAATCAGACCTCCCACATGCCTTATTTTAAGGTTAAACAAAATGAAGAAGATGGTGGAGTTTTGCACCGTCACGTGGCTCAGGTCTGCCGACTTCCAAGGACCCGCAGAAACTTCTCTGGCAGAAACCACGCTCACAGACAAGGTGAGCATTCTCTCTATGCTAATCAAGTGGTTACAGGATACTATTCCAAGCCTCCCCTCTGCAGGGAGGAAATCTGACTCCCCCTGTGGCTGGGTAGAGCAGGTGCAGAGAGGAGGTCTGGTCATCAGGAGGACAACAGGAGGCTCCCAGCGGGACTCTTGGGGTGTCCTGAAAGAGAGGGTGATTTAGGATTGCCCTGATTAGCACGTGTCATGTCTTCTAGAACAGATGCTTGACCAACTCTTGAGAATTGAGGGAATTTTTTTAAATGATGGGTTGGAGAACTCCCGTCAATTCCGGGTCCTGAGCTTCATTCAAAAAATAATCTAAACCACTTCTTGAAGCCAGTGAGTCTCTTCTGGTCAAGGTCTGGGACTGACCTTAGTACGACTGGATTAATGGGCAGCTGGGCAACTTAGCAGGAGCCTCCCCACCTACCCTCTCCTTTATTACCTATCAGACTGCCCTGTTGCCTAAAATTTGCCCATGGGAGGGCAATTCCTCAGATTCCTTTTGGAATCCAATCACCCAGACGGAGGAGCCAATATTTGCTATCGCTGAGTATGTCGAATATATGTTGGATATCTTTCATTCTAGGACATGTAGACTTCCCACGGGTACTTATAATTTTTATTTTTTTTAAGATTTTTATTTATTTATTTGATAGAGAGAGAGCAAAGGGGGAGAGTCAGAGGGAGAAGCAGACTCCCCGCTGAGCAGAGAGTCTGATGCAGGGTTTGATCCCAGGACCCGGAGATCATGACCTGACCTGAAGGTAGATGCTTAATCGACTGAGCCACCCAGGCGCTCCCCCCACCACCGATGGGTGCTTTTTAATTGTTGCATAGAGTTGGGGGTACACCCAATAATCAGAGTTGTCTGGCAGCTATAAGAACAGCCTTGAAAGGTGATGAGCTGCCTGTCGCTAGAGGAAGTCAAGCAGGCAGTAACTGCTTGTGAGTCATCGTGAGGATTCCTGCAGGGGGTGCGCAGGTTATAGATACATGAATTAGTAATTGGTACGGAGCAAGCATTACATCTCCAGGACTGTTCTAAATACTTCACATGGGCCCTCATGTGATACAGAACTCTAAGAAGTGAGCACTGTTATTGTTCCCACCCAGACCGTAAGGCCCACAAAAGATGCATGTCTTTGAGGGATGAGAGACTTCTCCTAGGAGAGGAAGACAGTGGGAACGTCCCTCTCTGCTGCTTTGCTGGCCTGGGCAGCTGGGGTGTGTCCTGTCTTGGCCATCCCGGGCCTAGTCCCAGGGGAAACAAGGGCCCTGGAGCTCTCACCGTCCTCTCGGGGGCTCTTCCACTGCCCCTCACATATTTGATCTGGCCCTCCTTCTGGCTTGCACACATGGGCTGAGCCTCCAGACTGGGAGGAGATGAAACCATCTGGAGCCTGGCACATCCTGACTTGGCAGCGCACGGACTGGAAGCCGGCCAAGCCCAGAACTCCTGGCCCACTGAGACCCCCGGCTCCTCCATGGCCAGAAGGCCTTCTGTAGCTTCACAGGAACTCATTCCTGCTGATTGGATTTCCTTGCAAAGACTCCTAGATCTTTTTTTTTCTTTAAACAAATTCTGAAATTTATGTTTTTGAAATTTGAGGTTTTTTTTCTTTTTTTTTTTTTAGAGAAAACACATTCTGGAACACAGACTTTTCAGGCCAGTAACAGTCCTAGAAGCTACCATATATGGAGCAGCTACTAGGAAGAAGGCCCTGGACAAAACACCGTTTCTACAGGTGCTCCTGGTGTTGCCCCCACTCATACCAGGCAGCGCCGAGGCGGTGCATGCATGGCAAGTGTTGGCTGTGTGGGGAATAGAGCGCCGTGGTTCTAGGTGAGTCAGTTCTGGCCCCTCCACCAAATGACTGCGTGATCTTGGGCAACTGACGGACTCTTTCTGTGCCGCACTGTATTCCCATCCATGAAACAGGAACAAGAAAAGTATGTTGTTCAGAGATTGAGATAAGACATATTTAGCACAGAACCTGGCACTTAATAAACATTATCTTCCATTATTATTAGCGATAATTTATTAGGTCAGTGTTAGTAGTATCCCCATTTTATAGAGGAAAGAAGTAAGGCACAGAGAAGTCCAGCGCATTGCCCAAAATCACACAGTTAATACACGGCAGAGCCAGGATTTAACCCCAGGGGGTTTCTGGCTCCAAAACACTCACTCTTACGTGTCACCTGAACTGCCTCCAGAGATTCCTAGGATGTTAACATCAAGTTTAAGGGATGTTCCTTAAATCGTTTCTAGTCATTGATGTTGTGTGGAAATGTCAGATATTCCCATTTATACCAACAGGCTGCTTATCTGGAGAAATTGCTCAAACTGATCAAAAGGACGAAGGCCCTTCACAAGGAATTTAAAGAATCAGCCTTCCAGAGAGAAAGCCGTTGGCAGATGTGAATTAAAAGGTGATATAGTTGGCTGCCCAGAGCCCTGGGCTGGGTCAGGAGACCCGTGTTTCCTTTGGAGTCCGCCACCCATTTGCCATATGGCCCGGTGTGTTATCGGCCTTCTCTGGGGTCAGTTTCCTTATCCGTACAGTGAGGGTTGACAGTCAGCGCTCTTCACGAGGCTTCCTGTTCAGTGAACCCTTTTACTCACAGCTTCATTCAACAAATTTTGTCAAGTACCGACTGTGTGCCAGGAAGCCTTGCAGAGCTAGAAACGCAAGAGCAAACAGCACTGTGGTTGTGGTCTGAGACTTCAGAGAGTCTGGAGTGACACAGAGAGAAGCAAACAGATAACGGCCACAAAGTGGAGGGCGCTCTGGAGGCACAGGTTGGAGGGACCCTACAGGAAGGCTCCTAAGCCAGCTTGAGGGGCCAGATAGGTTTTCTTAGAGGAGGGGACATTTCAGCGGAGACCTGGCATGAGCGGATGCTAGCATGGGGGCAGGGGGCAAGGAAGACACAGACTTGTAGATTCGTGAATGTGGATTTGTAGAAGGGAAGTGTGGCATGGTTGGGTCTCAGAGGGTGAGGGGCAAGGAGGCAGCTGGAGAGAAGGATGGACAGGCAGGCAAAGCCCTGATATCATGCCAGACCTTGGCAACCCAGGTGAGGATTCTGATTTTATCTTGACGTCATTCAGGAGCATCCCAAGAATTTTAGATCTTTTGAACGATCACCCTGGCTGCCCTGGAGGAGGCTGAAGCAGACTGAAGAATGAACGTGGGCAGCCCCGTAAGGTAGCTATTGCAACAGACTGCTACAGAGGCATGGTGCCTCGATGGGGAGAGCAGGCCAAGGAGCAGGAAAACAGGAGACAAGGGCAAGTGAGAAGGTGGAATGGGTAGGGCTTGGTCTCTGGTAACTCGATGTGCAGCAAGAGGGTAGGAGAGAAGCCAGTAAACAGCAGAGTTGTGCTGGCGGAAGGGGGGTGGGGTGGACTGGGCAGGAGACCCACCCCGCATCCCCACCCCCACAAACCTCCAGCTGGGCCACATCCGGGGCCCTAAGCCCGGCCTTCCCTGCTTTGCCCCTAACACACCCTCCTTGGCAACCATAGCTCCAGCCCCACATCTGAGCTCCAGATCCATCTGTCCACCAGCCAAGGTCCCCCTCCCTCTTGGCCATCCCTGACCACCAAGATGCCAACGTGTTCAGCCCAAACCATTCGTCTTTCGCGCCCTCCTCCTCCCCCTCCCCTTAGACCCCCGGTTCAGCAACAGGCACCACCTCCGTCCCGCCCACTTTCCAAAGCAGGCTGTCTGCTGCTCTGAGGAGCCTCACGTGCTTGCAGGATCCACGAGCATCTCGGAAACCTGGGGTTCAGAGCAGGCTGCGGTGAGGGAAAGGAGGGACAGAGCAATTATCGGCCTTCAAGACGCCGCCTGTGCTGTTGGCAGGGATGTTTTTTTCCTGGGTGTCAATACGAGCCCAGGGTCATTTTTCAGCGTTTGCCAGTGGCTGTAATTGCGTAAGGCTGAGCGGCTCTCCAGAGAATCCCCGCCGCTCTCCATTCTCTCCTCCCGGACAGTGCTCTATAGACACGCCCCAGGCCATGGATCATGTTTTTCACATAACCCGTTAATTACTAAATAAAACAACCGAGCTTTCAACCTGATTAGCCCAGATTAATGGCCAGCAGCGGGTTTCACGCGCCTGCACAATTTATCACTGAAAAGAACTGTGTCTTTAATGATTTAGCTACCTGGCCTAGCGGGGCCTGCTCGGGGCCGCGGGCCTCCGGGAGAAGTTAATTGCTGTTCTTCGTTTCTGACCTGGAAAGGCCCAGGTGACAGTTCCCATTAGCTAGGCTTGGCCTGCTTGATGACAAAGGATGGCAGGAAGCCCTTCCCTCCCACTTTGTTCAGAAGATATATCGAGGTCAGGTGTCCCCAGCCCCACCACCCCAGCTGCCAGCTGGAACAGGTTGAGTCAACCTGTAAATTTATGGTTTTCTCTGAACGCCCCCCCTCCCCGTGCGGCTCCCTACCCCCCACCCCCGTATTCCCCTACCCCCCTACCCCCACCCACCACTGGCCCTTTCTTCATTCCTTCTTCAGTATGTTGAAAGAGTGAATCATTTTTTGTTTGTAATTGTTAAATTTCACCAGGAATCCTAGGACCTTTCATAAAAATGAGAAAAAAGAGATTTACTCCAGTTCTTTTCCTTGACATTTTAGCCCGGTGTGGTTCTTCGGTGGGGGGAGGGAGTGCGAACATTTCTTTAATCATTTATCATTGAAAGATCCTTTGATCAAGAGGCTCTTCAAATGTCAGAACTGGTCACAGGCATCTGGTACAACTCTTGCGTTTTCCAGACAAAACGGAAAATACCTCTTGCTGAGGCCCAGGGTAGGGGGAATAAAGGCTCCAACATGACATGGCGGGTGAGCGGTGGTCCTGAGGGTGGCCAGGCGGGGCGTTTTCCAACAACCAACGCTGCCCACTCTTTGTTCATCATAACAAAACCAGCACTTAACAACACTTATGTTCTAGACATCACTTTTCTCAGTAGTCACAGCAACCGGTGAGGTGGAAACCATGCCCATTTTTCAGGTGAGGCCACTGAGCCCTTGTTCTGTGTTTGGGTGGTGCTGTCCAACGGAACTTCCTGTGATGGTGGAAATATTCTGCATCTGAGCTGTCCTATAGAGTGGCCACCAGTCTCATGTGACCATTGAGAAATTGAATTACAGCTATAGTGACTGAACTTTCAGATTATTTATTGCTATAAACTAGAAATACAGCTGATTTTTGTATGTCGATCTGGTATCCTGGAGGTTTCCTGAATTCACTTATTCCAATAGGCCTGGAAATAGAATTTATTTTTTAGAGCAGTTTACAGAGCAATGAGGTGGAATGTACACAGAGTTCCCATGTACCCTCTTGGGAACGCCCCCCTCCCCCTTGCACACGGCCTTCCGTATGTTAGCGTGGTCTGTTGGTTACAACTGTGAACTAGTATTGATTTCATTGTTAGCTGAAGTCCTTAGTTTGGTATTCTCCCCTTGTGTTGTCAGTTCTATGGAGGCTGAAACATGCACAGTGCCATGTATCCATCATTACAGCATCTTACAGAACAGTTCTGCTGCCCTAAAAATCCTCTGGGCTCCACCTGTGCATCCCTCCTTGCCTCCCCCAAACCCCTGGCAGCCACTTATCTTTTCAGTGTCTTCACAGTTTTGCCTTTCCCAGAATGTCATATAGTTGGGATCATACAGCCTTTCCAGACTGTCTTCCTTCACTTAGCAATTTGCATTGAAATTTCCATCTTGTCTTCTTATAACTTGAGCAGAAGTGAGAGCTCACTTCTCAGTGAATACCAATTGTATACAACAAATTGAGTATCAGAACGTTTATCTGTTCACCTACTGAAAGACATCTTGGTTGCTTCCAAGTTTTGGCAATGATGAAAAGGGCTGCTGTAAACATCAGTGCACAGATATTTGTGTGAACATAAATTTGTAATTTATTTGGCTAAATACCCAGGAGGGTGATTGCTGTATTATGAATGCGAGTTCCCCTTGCTCCACATCCTCACCAGCATTTGGTGTTGTTTGGTGTTTTTCATTCTCACCTTTCTAATAGACATGATGGGGGTATCTTAGTGTTGTTTTAATTCTCGGTTCCCTGATGACTTACTGTGGAATATCTTTTCTTTTGCTTATTTGCCATCTGTATTTCTTCTTTGGTGAAATGTCTGTTCACATCTTTTGCCCATTTTTCAATCAAGTTGTTCATTTTCTTATTGTTGTGTTTTCAGAATTTTTTTAAAAAAGATTTTATTTATTTATTTGACAGATGGATCACAAGTAGGGAGGGAGGCAGGCAGAGAGAGAAGGGGAAGCAGGGTCCTCACTGAGCAGAGAGCCTGGGCTCCATCCAGGACCCTGGGATTATGACCTGAGCTGGAGGCAGCGGCTTTAACCCACGGAGCCACCCAGGTGCCCTGAGTTTTCAGAATTCCTCATCTACTTTGGAAAACAGTCCTTTATTCCATGTGTCTTTTGCGAATATTTTCCGCTAGTCTGTGGCTTTTCTTCTCAGTCTTTTACAGAGCAGAAGCTTTTAATCTTAATGAAGTCCAGCCCATCAATTATTTGTTTCATGGTTCACACCTTTGTGGTTGCATCTAGGAAGTCATCACCAAACCCAAGGTCATTTAGCTTTTCTTTTATATTCTAGGAGTTTCACCTTTTCCATCTAGATCTGCGATCTACTTTGAGTTAATCTTTGTGAATGAATTTTTTGCATGTGGATGTCCAGTGGCTCCAGTGCTATTTGTTGAAAAGATATTTTCTTCATTGTGTTGTCTTTGCTCCTTTGTCAACGATCACTTGACTATATTTGTGGGGGTCTATTTTTGGGCTCTGTGTTCCATTGACCTATTTGTCTATTTTTTCATCAATACCACTCTATTTTAATTACTGTAGCTTTATGGTAAGTCTTGAAGTCAGACAATATCAATTCTCTGAATTTGTTCTTCTCCTTCAATATTGGACAGCTATAATTTTGCCTCTTTTTGTAAACTTTAGAATCAATTTGTTGGTAGTCACAAAATAATTTTCTGGAACTTTGATTGAGATTGCATTGAATCAAATTAGGAAGGAACTGACATATTGACAGCACTGAGTCTTCTTATCCACAAACATGAAATATCTCTCCATTTATTTAGCTTCTCTTTGATTTCTCTTCTCAGGATTTTGTACTTTTCTGCGTTTGTATCTTATATACTTTGCATTAGATTCATACCTAAGTATTTCATTTTTATGGTATGTAGAAAAGCTATTGACTGTATATCACCCTTGCTCCCTGCAATTGCTATACTAGCTTTATGTTTTTCAAGAGTTGTTCTGGTTTGAGGGTTAAGTTTTTTGTTTGTTTTCGTCAATTCTTTTGGATTTTCTACATAGATAATCATCATTTGCAAATGAAGACAGTTTTATTTCTTCCTTCCCAATGTGTATGTTTGTACTTCCAAGCAAACATTTGTTTTTAAATGACATCCATGTGCTGTTGTTTCCTTTTTTCTTTTTCCTCCTTTTTTTTTAAAGGTCCAAAAAATTTAAAAAGGGTCTAAAATTTTAATGTGGATAAATGGCAAAAAGTCCTTAACATCTAATACTTATTTTTCAAATTCTAGTACTACATTGAAACTACAAAGTAACATAAATTTGTATGTAAATTGTCAATAATTAGGAATTGTTAAAGGAATCTTTGTTCTACATGGGAAATCATTCCTTCTTGAAGCTCAGAAACTTCCTGGCAGGAATGTTATTTTCCTTCATAGTAGTTCTTTTTTAGAAAAATCCTTTAGTAACTATTCTGTTTATGACAAAATGTCTCAAGTTTTGTTCATCTGAAAATGTATTTTTGTCCTTTTTCTTGAATGATATTTTAGTTGAGTTTACAATCCTGGGTTGACGGTTGTTTTATTTTAGCACTTGGTCTTTCTGTTGACTCCAAAAATACGTATTCTGCATATTTCTTTTGATCAACTTCCCAGTTCACAGATTCTTTCTTTGGCTGTGCCTAATTTAATGCTTAAGGTTCATGTAGGGTTTTTTTCCTCATCCACTTAATTTTTAACTACAATGATTCTGTTTTCTCATGTTTAGAATTCTGTTGGGTTGTTTGCTACCAATGCCCAGGCCTTTTTGAGAGTATTTTGTTCTTTGCTTGTGTTTTTTTATCTCCTCATTTATTCCCTAAAGCATTTCCTTTAATTTCCTTAAAACATGCCAATTTTTTATTCTGTGCCATGTAATTCATATGTATATATATACATAGGTATATGTATATATATGTGTGTGTGTATATATATACGTGTGTGTGCATATATATATATATATATATATATATATATATATATATGAAGTCCTTGGGAGTTCACAAGGCTGTTTGTTGTTTCTTCAGGTTTTTGTTTATAGTGCCTATTTTTTTTAAGATTTGGGATTGTGAGCTCCCATAATCCCATGTTCAGCTGTTTTTTTCTGTGGAAACCCATGAGGTCTGGCTTATAAGTGCATCCTTACAGAAGGATATGACTTGACTTCTACCAGGTGACCCTGGGATGCTGTAACCCCAGATCACTTTAAAGTAAATTCTTCTGCTCGGGCTTCCAGTCAACACAGGCAGTGTGAATTTAACCCCTCATGCAGCTAGGTTTCATTTCACCTTCCTTTGATCAATGGTATGGTTATTTCCAGTCCCGCTTTCTATGAGACTATATCCCTAAGGCTTCCCACTTTATGGTGGGCCCGTTTCCAATACCCCAGCGTCCTGGGGCTGAGTGTCTGGTCTTCCCCAAGGCAGGACCAGCAGAATCAGATTCATTTCAGACTCTGACCCCCACTCTCAAGAAGAGCTGCAGGGTCAGCACTGACTCCCTCTTTTTTGGCTCCTGGTGATTTTCCTTACATTCTGACTGGCTCCTTTCTGAATCTAAAAAGTGCACATGGTGTATTTACCTAGAATATCTAGATATGCTTTTTTCACAGGAGGAATTTTCAAGCTTTCTAGCTATTTGCCAGAAATGCCATAGCATGAATTTCTTTCTAAAAGTTGTCATGTTTGGGGGCACCTGGAGGGGCTCAGTCAGTTAAGCGTCTACCCAGACCCACATCAGGCTCCTTGCTCAGCAGGGAGTCTGCTTCTCCCTCTCCCTCTGCCTGCTTCTCCCTCTGCTTGTAATCCCTCCCTGTCAAATACACACATACATACATAAATCTTTAAAAAAATAAAAGTAATCGTGTTTTCATTTCATCGTTAAGTATCAACTTTTTTTTTAAGAGATTGGTTGTGTGTATATTAAAAATATCTAGTTTATAAGAAAGTACCAAACTCTCTCCCAAAGTGGCTGTGCCATTTTGCATTCCCACCAGGAATGAATGAGTGTTCCCCTTGCTCCACATCCTTGCCAACATTTGCACTGAAGCTTCTATCATGTCTTCTTATAACTTGAGAGCTCACTTCTCAGTGAGCGACAATTGTATACAACAAATTGAGTATAAAAATGTTTATCTATTCACCTACTGAATAGATACCTACCACAGAAAAGGGGAAATTTAGAATAATTTGTCTTTTCATAAGAGAAAAAATGTGTGCCTCATTTTTAAGTGCCTTGTCATGAGAAAACCAGAGGGGTCTTCATGGTTATTTACCATCTGCGATTTAAAATAATTACTAAAACCACCTAACTGGGCTCATATGAACCGCAACACCTCCTCATAAGCTGAGAGGAGAGAGAACAAATGAGTTTTCTGTCTACTTGCCAAGTTGTCTCACTGATAGATATTGGATGATGGCATCAGTAATGTTAATTAAACTTAAATTCTATGTTTTATCATCAAGTGAAAATCTGTAGAAGTTCTAATAGTCTCTTTCTCTCTTCCCAGTGGCAAATCTCACCTGCCCTCGGGGGCACAGGTACCAGTCCCTACACCACAAATATTTTTGGTTGTCACAGTTGGAAGAGGTACTTGGGTCATCTAGTGGGTGGAGGCCAGGGATTCTGGTAAATATCCTACAATGCACAGGATAGGTCCTCTGGAACTGGGAATTATTTGTCAAAAATTTTAAAAGCTCTCAGGTTGAGAAGCTCCAAGCTACAAATCCCTCAGAGCGCCGTGGCCCGTGTTTCAGTCCTATTCCTCACCTCCCCCTGACTCGGGTCCTGTGGGCTGAGCACACCTCACTCCCCAAATCTACTATATCGATTTGGTTTCTCTGCTTCCCATTCTTAGTGGACTTCCCAGGTGTGGGGTGTGAATTGTTCTCCAGGGGTAGTATTTTTGATTTAGTATCTCTGCTTCAGAACTAGATGGTTCACTGGGTTCAAAAGAAAAGCACTTTTCCTAATCTTTTGCTTCAGGTGATTATCCCAATAATGTCATTATCCTACACCAAAGGGACTGTAGGCATTGACTTCTCCTGTGAAAGCGAACTTGGGGGGACTGCAATGCTGTCTCCTGTAATTTCAGGCTTCTGGTTCTAAGAGTGGAGATGGGGGGTGGAGGGAGATGGGGTGGCAAGTTCAAGAATGGAATAAACACAGCGGGGAGTGGGGAGAGAGGATAGGGACCCAAATGATGCACCTGAAGCTTGGGTTTCTTGAAGGCATTGGTAAGCAGGATCCAGGGCAGACAGGCAAGGGAAGAGGCCAACGAGGGCCAGAAGTGGACTATAACCCCCAAACCAGTCATTAAAGATTTTGAGAAATGTTTGCTAGAGATTAGTGGCAAGATTTTCACCTGTTTCTCTTCAACCATGACACCAACCAGGCTCTATCGAAGAGTGAGAAGCCCTTTGCTGGAGACATGCCTGGACTTCGCTGGCCTGAGGGTCAAGCAGGGCATCCGTCCCCACTTCTTCCCTGCTGGCTTCCCACCCCTGGCCTGAGCCCACCCTGCATCCAGATGCTGCCTGGCCCCTCGGTGGTTTTCCACCTCACCCAGTGCCGGGATTGGAAGGTCCTGAGACCTCATTCATTTCATCTTTGCCCTGTGTTTTCAGGATGAAGAAACCAATGGAGAAGGCCCTGGCTCCCATTTGGAGGTAGCCCCGTTTCTGAGGGTGGTGCTCTATGGTTGGAAGGACCTGGGAGCAAGCACTGTCCTTGACCTCACAGGCCCAGAAAGGGAAACGAGGCAAGTCAGAAGTGTGCCCAGGGTACACCTTGGCATGCGGAGCAGGCCAGCTGGGCCTGGCGGAACAGTCCTCCCAAGTGGGACCCAACTCTCAGCCTCAAGGAACACAGGCAGAGAAGCTTTTGAAGCCAGAATCAATGTCTTCTCCCACAAGGAGGGAGAAAATAAAATCCATGTTGAGCCCTCTCATGCAGCTAATGAAAAGGAGACAGGGCTGCAGGGTGGGAGCCCCCAGGGAGCGCAGGGGGAGGCATTTAACCATTGAGCTTTTTCTGCTTATGCAATAGATCTTCATTATCTCCACTGTCCTGTGGTTCCCCAGTTCCCCAGGGAGATGCTTAACGATAAAAACTGCTTACTAAGCGGTGCCTGTGCCCTCCAAGAGCTGGCGGAAGGGGGAGGCAGCACCTTCCACCTCCTAGTTCTGGTCGTTTCCTTTCTTATAGCTGATCTTGGAGCCACTGGCCAGAGTCGGAGAGCAAGGGCAGGGGGCTCCCCACAAGAGCCTCCAGATTCGCTCTGAGGGAAGCTGACTCCAGGGCAAGGCTGCCAGTCTCCTTTCCTGGTAAAGGGAGTCTGAGCCTCCATTTTGTGTGCCCTTCAGTGTGGGTTTCCCCCTTGGGCACTGCTCAGGCTCCCCCCGGAAGCCACATTTACACTGGGTGTCAGTTAATGTTCCAGACACTTGACTAACATTAACCCACTTCATCGGCAAACGAGTATTACAGAGTCAGGAGCTGTTCCTAGGCTGTTTTTAAAGAAAAGAAAACGGAGGCCCACAGGAGTCACGTTGGCCAGCTGTAGGAACATGTCTGCTTCCACGTATCTCTAATCTCTGTTCCGCACGCAGACATGGGCTCATTTGTCCTCTGCCCGCTGTTCTGACCCAGTCCTGCACACGCTCCTCTTCCCCCACCCCCAGAGCCCTCCCAGGCTGCGCCCCTCTTGTTGCTCTACCCACTTGGCCTCTCACTCTCCTCTGGGGCACAGCCACCTGCACCTCTCACACACACTTTCATTTGTACATTTTCTGCTATTTCTGCCAAAAATTTCCTCAAACATAAAAACACAAGAAGAGGCATTTCTCTTCTAAGGAAATCACCTGAAAAAAACATCAAGGTCTTACTCACAGAGACATCATCCCAGTGTTGTTTGTAAGGTTGACAAACTGGGAACAATCTTAGTGTTCGAGGATGGGGGAGCAGTTAACAAAATTTGAAGGAGTATCCGGCAACCGGTAAAAACTCCTATTTCAAGTCCAGCATAGGGAATAGAGTCAGTGAAATGTAACAGCACCGTATGGTGACAGATAGAGGCTACCCTTGTGGGGAGTATAGGGTAATGTATAGAGAAGTCCAATCACTATGTTACACCTGCAACTAATGTAACATTGTGTGTTGACTATACTCAAACTAAAAAAGTTCCTGTTCCAGGAAGCTTCTAATGAGGAAATATGCGTATGATTAATGTTAAGGAGAAACATGGGACCCCATATGTATATATAGATACATATATACCACATGTATATATATATACATACATACATACCACAAGGGCTTAACTGTTGTCATCAATGGTAAGTGGACCAGGGTAAGAATATTTTGGGAAGTAAACAATATTTCTATTGCTGATAATGTTTAGAATTGCAGTCACATAATGTAAAGCAGGCAGCTTTTAGTCAATTTCATTTTGTATTTTTTCAATCCAGTCTGGCCAACTGCCTTTTGGTTGGTTTGTGTAAGCAGTTTCTTTTATTTTTTAGATTTTTTTTAAAAAGCTTTTATTTATTTATTTATTTGAGAGGCAGAGAGAGAGCAGGAGCAGGGGAAGAGCAGAGGGAGAGGGAGAAGCAGGTTCCCGACTGAGCAGGGAGCCTGACATCACCAGCCTCTTGCCATGGTTGTTTCTGTATCTTGGTTATTGTAAGTAATGTTGCAAGGAACATGGGTGAGTGGATATCTTTTTAGGTTAGTGGTAGTAGTTGAAGTGGAATTGCTAGATCATGGGGTAGTTCTATTTTTGATTGTCCAAGGAAGCTCGGCTCAGGCAGTATGCTGAGGTGGCTATAGGCACACCTCCTTGGTTTCCTGCCTTTCTGGGATCCCTGTCCTTCACTGCCTGATAGCCAGCATCTTCAGAGCTGTTGTTTCCTCTACCTCATCTACTTTTCTCCTTATCTTTGGTCATTTTAGCTCTAAGAGTAAATCTGATCCTTGTTAATCATCTTGACTAGAAGTGCAGGTTCTGATTGGCATCCAAAGTCTCACAAATTTTGATACGATGCGTTTGTAATCCTAGCTTAGAGCAAAATATTTTCTCATTTCTCTCAATAGCTTCTTTACATTTAAAGTCTCATCTATAAATTCTAACATCTCTTTCACCTTAGGGTTCATTTCTATAGATTGGTTCTTTTCTATTGATTTTGTTGGATCACCCCGTCTTAACTTCTTCCCATGTCTGGTGATTTTTGATTGCACATTCCTCAATACAAATAATAGAATATAAGAAGTCCTGACTATGACGTTTTCCTTTGAAGGGCATTGGATTTTGTTCTTGAAGGCAGTTAAATGATTGAAAGATCTGTGGGGTCCTGTCATTCTTGTTTCTTTTTCTTTGCAAGAGTGAGTCTGTTTTTGTGTTGAGCTTAGTTTTGATTTGGCCCTAATCCTAGGTCATGGTTCTTCCTCTTAAGGTATAGCTTTCCTGGGTTCTCAAGTGAATCCTCAGGGCATCTCCGCTCAGCACTGCCGGACTCATGGCCTCTCTGTAGAGTCTCCACCCAGCAGCATGTGGCATTTGCGAGGCCCTGTGCATTCTTGGATTCTGTCTGTGCAGCCCACTCTCAGCGACAGACCCTCAGTCAGTCCCCAAGCAGGTGTCAGGGGCCCACCTTTCCGGGAAGCTCTTTCTCCTCTGATGGCCCACCCCACAAATTCCAGCCTTTTCTGTTGTCTGGAGTTCGCATCCCTGCCTTGTCGGCTTAGAGGGAGCCTGGTTCAGCAGGGGATCTAAGTCAACTGTTGCAGGGAAGCTATCCTGGGCACAAAGCTGGGGTGACCATGGGTCTGTCCTCGTAGAGTTCACTTCTCTCCAAACTCAGTCTCCCACTGCCTGTTGTTCAGTGTCTGAAGTCAGGGCCTCATATGTTTTGTCTCTGCTGGTAGCTGTTTAAAGTGGGAGGGCAAGTTATGTACCAGTTAGTCTGTCATGGCCAGAAACAGAAATCCCCATGTGAGATTTTAATTCTTTGCAACATCAGCCTTCCTGATGCTCCAGAGTGGGAGGGTCTGATTTCTCTTAAACTGTTGTAATAGTCTTTAACAAGTTCCCTGTAGCCTAAAACAAGAAGTCGTGTGTCATTCAGGCTTGGCTGACTGAGTGACTTCACTGAGAAGGCTTATGGGGATTAACTAGAAACTGGCCAAAATGTACTAGGAAGAGAGAAATGGATGCTTTATTGCTAAACAAAATCTTCTCTGTCCATAAACTCCCCAAACGGAGGGGCTAGGCATTGGCCAGCCTTCTTATTCTGATTTTCTGTCCTCCACCTAGGAAATAAATGTGATGTCAGAGCCCAGTTATCACCCCATCACCCTCCTCTCTTTCTGCCAGAGTCCCCATTTCCAGGTTAACAGAAAATCGACATCAAACTGAAACCAGTGAGCAATGCACATCCTCACAAAATTCTGTCGGAGCATAAGCTGGTACTTCCTCACTGGACCACCCATTATTTCCATTTTCCATCCCCCCTTGAACTTCAGTGCCCTTAAAGCCATTTGGGATCACACAAACACAGGTGTTGATCTCCACCCCCGCCGCCACTCATCTGCTTGTCATAGATTGTAAGCTCCTTGAGGGCAGAAACCTTGCCTGTAGCTACAGATCTAGCAAAGTGCCTGGCATATAGGAGCGAAGAATTGTTCACTGAATGTTCACAGAATTGGTGAGTGAATCCCCAAATGAACAGATTCCTCTGGAACTCAACCCAAAAGGATAAAAATAGAAGGGCTTAAAGGATTGAAAGAGGAAGGGTTAGTTCCTGAGTGTGTGTAGTTTTTAATCTATAAGACACAAAGACCTCTTGGCCAGAGATGACTGTGAAGGGCTACTTTTTACTGGAAACAGAAGTTGAATCAATAGAAGGATGCTGCTGATGGGAACTGGGTGTGCGTGTGTCCGGGCTTTCTGTTGGGGCTTTTGTGACACACTGAATCTTGTCCCAGGGATGTACACCCAAATTGGCCCTCCCTCACAGTGACACATACCAGGGAAGGGCTTCTTCTTTTCTATGGAGGGCTTGAAATATATGGGTTTTAATAACTCCGAGGGCACTGAGCCTTCCACATATGGCTTAGTGAACATCTTGCTTTCTCTTAGTTATGGTGGCAGAAGAAACCAAGAACAAAAGCAGGACATTCTTTGATTGAAAGAGCCCTAGACATAGAACACTAGTGACTACTTGTCATAACATCTCAACTCGTAGGGGGGAAACCTGGGCTAGGGTCCGAGATGGGACAGAATGAATCCAAGGGCACCTAGGGAGTAAGGAGCAGCACGAGGTCTACTTTCCGGGACATCTCCCTCTAGCTCAGGCTGTTTCTGTGTGTTTGTCCCCCCTCCCCTCCACCTTCCCCACCTGCTCCTGCCAACATAGAAGGCTGTGTTTCAACTTTAGTTGACTCAACTTGAGTCATTTCTTTTCCCAAGTAAGGGCAGGAGACTTCCTAATCTCATGTCATTGGAGAGGGTCTGAACAGAAGCCTTTTTTTTTTTTTTTTTTGGCAACATACCCCTAGGAAAGTGTGAAATCTCCAGGACAGTGGGAACTAGGTCAAAAGTCCAGTGATTGTTTAGAATCAGTAAAGGCTGTGGTGGGGATCAGAGCAGGAGGGAGAGAGAGAACCAGCCAAGGAGCTGAAAGGTCTGAGCACATCCTGTCTCTGACTTGTTGCATGAACTGAGGAAGCTTATTTTACCATCTGTGAATAAGGGGCTGGAATAGATCATCTTACTTGTATCTTATTCTAAACCAGAAGCACATTTAGAAAATGTATACGACATGGGGTGCCTGGCTGTCTCAGTTGGTAGAACATGCAACTCTTGATCTTGGGGTTGTAGGCTCGAGCCCCATGTTGGGTATAGAGATTACTTAAAAAGATAAATCTTTAGGGGCGCCTGGGTGGCTCAGTGGGTTAAACCTCTGCCTTTGGCTCGGGTCATGATCCCAGGGTCCTGGGATCAAGCCCCACATCGGGCTCTCTGCTCAGCGGGAAGCCTGCTTCCTCCTCTCTCTCTGCCTGCCTCTCTGCCTACTTGTAATCTCTATCAAATAAATAAATAAAATCTTTTAAAAAAAAGATAAATCTTTTAAAAAATGTAAACTACCATGTATAGATTTATAGAATCTCTGTTTCTCTGTATGCTTTCAGAAACAGAAGAGATGGGGCGCCTGGGTGGCTCAGTGAGTTAAGCATCTGCCTTTGTCTCAGGTCTTGATCTCAGGGTCCTGGGATGGAGTCTTGCATCAGACTCTCTGCTCAGCAAGGAGTCTGCTTCTCCCTCTACCCTATGCTTGCCCTCTCTCTCTCTCTCTCTCTCAGATTAATAAATAAAATCTTTGGAAAAGCAAAAAAGAAACAGAAGAGACTCCCAGAAATACACATCCAGAAATCTACACTTGTATCCCAAATAAGCAAACTGAGTGGACTTGTGACAGAACCTGAGGCAGTCAGAAAGCCTCTTCCCCCGACAAACTGGATAAAAGTGACCTCCTCTGCTCAACCCTTCTTCTGGGGTTAGAACATCAGGATTCTATTTCCAGTTTCTTCTCCGATCCACGTGGAAGTCCGTACAACTCCCTTTCATGGCAACCTCTATCTACAAGTTCAATACATAAACACAGAAACAAACGATTCATGACTATTACTTGTATCCTAGGATGAGAGTTGTGTTTGATGAGGAAAAAATACCTAAAATATTCTTTGAGTTGTTTATTTATGGGAATATAAGGTTGCCAGTGTAAAGGTTTTATGAAGTGCTTTTAAACTTCCACAAATGTTTCTGGAGCGATGCTTATCAACATCTTTCACATCAGCTATATGAACCCCCCGATGAGAGCCCTGAGGAAACCAATTGCTAATTTGAGTATCTCAAAGTCACTAGCTACTCCCATCCTAATACCTCTGGCATTTTAGACAGCAAGGCCTGGCACGGGGGGTACTGATGATGCACTACTTCAAATAGACAATGCTTACTGTTAGGAAAACTGAAGAAGGGACGAGTCTTCCCTGACTCTCAGCTCCCACACAGGAATCCAGCCCCATCTAACATCTTCATGAGATGTCAGCTGGTATGGGGTCAAGGGTGATGAAGAATGCTGGGCATGACTGACAGGAGAGAGTTTACAGAGGGCAGGAGAAACATTCTGGGTGTCATTAAGGAAACTGGAAACTAACAGCTTAATGTTATTGAAAGTGGGGGAGAAAATGGAACAAGACCACCTTTTTATCATACTTGGCCATAAAAATATATGTTTCTGTGTGAAGCTGAAATGTCCTCCTTAGATGTAGCCAGGCCCTTCAGGGTATACTAACTCTCAGAACATGTACAAGGGTGGTGGTGTTCTAGGAGATTCTCAGGGTCGTCTTTGCTAGTCAAGGATTCTGTGTTGGCAGAGAGAGGTAAGGCAGGTCTTGACTGAGAAGTGGCCTTTCTTCCTTCAGCTCTGCCTCCTCCAGGTGGAGCACTGCTGACCTGCAGGCTACTGGAAAATCACAAGAAACTGGAAGACTTCTGCTGGGGTGGGCCTGGGGAAAGGGGTGGTGGGGGATCACGGATCCAGAAGAGGAGAGGCCCTTGGAGTTCAGATTCTACCCAAGGGTACTATTCCAGTTGCTTTCCTCTCCTACATGCTCAACTTCCCTTCTGTTAGTCCACCATCAACAGCCTAAACAGAAGTCATAAACAGGACCCCAAATGCCCTTTGACTATCACCCTTCTTCTCTCTTTCCCTGTCCTGCCAAACACCTTAAGAGATTTGCCTTCTCACTCCAACACCAAATTCCACTCCTCTAATTCTTGCTTGGTGCTGCTGCTGTGCTCACAGCCCCTACTCCTGACCTCCCCACCCAAATTGCTCTTTTTCTTCCTGAAAGCCACATCCAATTTCAGCAGCACATTCTATTGTATCTCTCTGAAAAACGCACCAGCATCCTCCCACTTCATACCATCTCCAGTCCTATTAGCCTCTCTCTAGTCACCATGATAGTCAGCCCAGATTATCACAATACCCTCCTAACTGTTGTTAGCTTTCTGTACCTCACTGCTGTGCTCTATGCTCCACACAGTAGCCTGAGTGATCCTGGTAACACCTAAGTTGGATCATGCTATTCTTCTTCTTAAGACTCTCTAATGGCTTCCTATTTTACTAATAACACCAACCAGGCCCTACACATCCTGTGTCTTCATTATCTCTCAGGCCTCACCTCCCATTGCTATCTCCTTCACTTAAACTCCTATCTCCTTCTCCTTCACATTGAACTCCTGGATATTCCTTCAGATGTCAGACATATTCCTGCCTCAGGGCCTTTGCACATGTGGTTCCCTCTGTCTCAGAGGCTCTTCTCCCAGATATCCACATATCTCACTCTCTCGTCTTTCAGGTATTTTCTCAAATGCCACTTTCTCAGTAGAGACTTTCCTGATCTGCATAGATTACAGTCCAGCCCATATGCTCCAGGGCCCCATCCCAAACTTCTTTATCTCCCTTTTCTGCCTTATTTTTCTCCATTGCTTATTTCTACTTTAGTTGTTGTTCCCAGTCTATGTATTTTATATATTTGTTTTGTTTATTGTTTTTCCCCATCCATATGATTTGTTCTCCTCCTCTAAACTATAAATTTCAGGAGGATAAACATTTTTGTCTGCTATGTTACTTTCTATAATCAAGAACAGTGCCTGGCATATAGTGGTACTCCATGCATATTTGCTGAGTGAATGAAAAGAGTTCGCCCTCCCCCCCCCCCATATAGGTCCAGGAGGTCAGTGAAATGTGGCATTTACTGCACCTGCTCTTTAATTAATTTAGTCACTCAATATTTGCTGAGGGTCTACTCTGAGCCTAGCCCACAAGGAGCTCACAGTCTTTGGAGGAGATTCCTGTGCTGTGATATCATGATTTATAATAAGAAATACATATTTGGTCTTCATCCCAGCTCCTGGCACAGAGCTCCTAAAATCCTTGGGATTTTCTGTGATAAGAACACTGAGATGACTTGTTATGCTACTGAGGTGACTTTTGGACCCCACTTAAAGATGGGGGCTGGCTGCCAGTGGAACCAGCCATGTGAATAAAGGGTTGAAAATTTCAGTCCCACCCTCTGATTTCTGGGGAGAGGCGAGGGTTTGAAGATTGAATTCAATCACCAATGGCCAGTGATGCGATCAATTGTGCTTATGTAATGAAGCCTCCATAAAAAACCCAAAAGGATAGGTTTCAGAGAACTTCCAGGTTGGGGAACCAGAACACTTCCATGTTGCTCCATGTTGGACCCCAATCTCCATGGAACAGAAGCTCCTTTGTTCAGGACCTTGTCTTATGTATCTCTTCATCTGGCTATTGATTAGTATCTTTTAATATCCTTTGTAATAAATTTGGAATCTAGTAAGTAACTGCTTTCCTGAGTTCTCTGAGCCACTCTAGCAAATTAATTGACCAAGGTGTCATGGAAACCTCTGATTTATAGTAGTTACTATTTACAGTCTATCAAAAGCACAGCTAACAACTCAGACTGGCAAATGGCATGTGAAGTGGGCAATCTTGTGGAACTAAGCCCTTAACTTATGAAATCTGATGCTATCTCTGAGTAAATAGTATCAGAATTGACATGAATTGTAGGATACCCAGCTGGTGTCTGAAGATTGTTTGGTGGTGTGGGGGGAAAAAAACCACATGCATTAGAATTGGTGTCAGAATTTGACATGAAACATATAACTTTCTTTTTTTATTTTTTTTAAGACTTTATTTCTTTGAGAGAGAGAGAGTGCACAAGCTGGGTGGTGGGGGGGGGCGGTGTTGGGGAGCAGGGAGCAGAGGGAGAAGCAGACTCTCCCCTGAGCAGGGATCCCAAGGCAGGGCTCAACCCCAGGACCCTGAGATCTTGACCTGAGCTGAAGGCTTAACTGACTGAGCCACCAGATGCCTGGCAAACACCTAACTTTAACACAAAGCCGACTGAGAAGTGCTCCAATATGAGTTCAAAGTGCCATAGGAGGGCACAGAGGAGGGAGAGAGACATTCTATCTTCCTGGTGGCTTTGAGTGATTGCAAGTGACTTCATGGAGGAGATGGCATTGGTGGCCTTCGAGCAGTCCTGGAAGACTCAGGATCCTGGCCTCAAGGCAGTTGTCAGTGTTTCCTCAAAGCACATCATGGCACCTGGTATGAGGACTGTGACCTGAAAACCCACCAGTCTAATAGTGGAAAGGCTAAGCTCCCTTTAAGCTCAGCCTGGCCCATCCCAGAGGTCTCTGGGGGAAAGGATTGAAAAAAACACATTTGCCACACAGCAGGCAATGCCTTCAGAGAAGTCAAAGTAGAAGCAGTGTCTTCCTGATGTTATCCCCGGGAGTCCGTGCAGAGAATCTGGGCAGATCAGAGCCTTGCCAGGAGGCGCACGGGCTGGCAGGAGCCAGGCCACCTGGGCCCACAGACTCTGGTGAGGGCTGAAGAGACGGTCGTTTAAGAGCAAGGATAAAGTAGTAGCCATACAGCCCCGAACGGCTCTGCTATCTCTGCCTCCCCATGAACTTGGAGTCCCGGTTGTCCCCAAGAGGATGTAAATTTTGTGAGCAAACATTGACTGGCTGCCAGACTATCTCAATCAGACCTTCGCTTTCCATTTCAGACTTCAGACTGGAGTCATCTTGGTTCCCTGCTTCTCATTTTCTTCTTCATTCACTCAAATGTCTTTCAGGGCAAAGGCAGAAGCAAATCAACTGGAGACTAGGTTTTATAGTCACTGTGGGTTATAACTGCCCCTTCCCCTCTTGCTGGTTGCTTGGGGGTCAGTGGGCTTTCTCATGGGTTTGAGTGTGTCATGGAACTGGACCATGATGGGGAGATGCACCTATAGACATTTACGTCCCTTGACAGGGCAATGGTGTTGTCCAGTGGGGTGGTGTTGCCCAGTGGGCATGTGCCGGTGTCTGGCACAGCTCCGAATTCTATGGCGCTACAGAAGTAAAGCTTGTAGACGTACAGGCTGGAGGCAGCGTGTCCCGGCCAGAGGGATGGCCTGTATGAGTGGTATCCATGACAGAGGCCTCTGCTGGCATGGGTAAGGCCTTCCCCTGCTTCGTGGGGCTCCCCAAGGTGGGAGCAAGAATGCTGAAGCATGATCTCCATGGAAAGCACGAGAGACACAAGGTCCTGGCTTACCCCATCTCTGCATAGGGTCTGTCCCTTTCTCTAGGGAGATGGCAATCTTGCTCTAAGTTATAGCTCTTGTGTGACTCTGCTTCCAACCAGCTATGAAGATGAAAGAAGAGAACTGGGATCACTATATGGGCACGGGGACCACACAATGAGCGGGGGGGAGCCTCAGAGTGTGTGGGACCGTCCGCTCATCTTCTCTTCTATCGAGTGATGGCCTGCGTCCTGATCTCTATCCCTTTGCTTGTGGCAGGAGATGGATTAAGCAAATAACTTACTTTAGGAGAAAAAAAGTGCTGAAATCCATGCATCTGCGCTAAAGAGTTGCCGTCTGTATGTTAAATCCTAGACCCATGTGTTCTGGGCTGATGCACAATTTGGTGTTTGCAGATGAAGCTCAGAGAGGCCAGTCAGAGAGGAGGCAGGTGACAGAGAGCCCGGCTGGGGAAGATGGGAGGAAAGCAAGGAGGCAGGTGGACCTCAGGAAGCTGCCGTCTCACACCCTGGTCCTGGGAACCCACTGCAGTGGGAGTGGGGATGGAAGTTGGAGCTTTAAGGTTGAACACGAGTTTCTCTGCAACTCCAGCCCTGGTAACTTACTGTCAAACTCTTTACTCAATTTTTCAATAAAAACTAATTTTTAAAAACACCAAAATGACAGAAGTCAAGTAACAAAATCTCTTTCCCTTGTGTGATATTCTCTCTAGCCTCCATGAGTCTTCTGACTTACACACACATGACTTTCTACACAGCTGATCGGAAGCCTGACTGCCTGTGTAGGAATCCCTTCTCTGTCTCTGAGCAGCTCACCGTGGGATGGGCAAGAATCTTAACTTCTCCGTGCCTCAGTTTCCTCCTCTGTAGGATGGAGCTCCTAACAGAATCTCCTTTTTGCGGATCAGATTAGTTAGAACAGTGTGTTACACAGATTGAAATAGAATCTATTCTCCAGGTGGATTAGCCAGCCGGCCACCCTCCCCTCCCCCCACCCTAGGGACTCCCCCATACCAGGTAACTTTCCCTCTCCCTGCAAACACCCCTCATCCAAGCACTTCCTCATCCATTATGCATTTGACCCTTACAGCTCTCTGCCTAGGTGGGCTCAGAGAGTGGGCTTAGAGAAATAAAACCCGTGCCTCTGCCCTAAACAGTTTCTCCTCCGCAGGTAGACTGGACTCGGGAACATGGTACCACTTCTTTGTCTTAAGGCTCCCTGAGGCATGGGTGTCTTAGTTATCTCTGTATCCCTTGCATCCTCATAGTAGGAGGCACATGGCAAGGACTCAGAGATGCCTGTTGGAAATACATGAACGAACATGTTCTCCACCTAATGATTCCTGGTATTGCCTTTGCCAATGATCTTCCAGCAGCTGCGGAAGCTTTCCAGGACCCCAGGACCGGGATAATGGTCTCCTGTTTGTGAGGTCCAGAGAGCAGACAAGAGCCTCCAGGGCCCATGAGAGGTGGGGCTAGGGTGCCAACACAGGTCTCTGTCCAGGGTGCTTCCAGCCAGCTGGTCTCGGCTTTAAAGTTTTTCTTCCTTTCTCTCTCTCTTTCTCTCTTTCTTTCTTTCTTCCTTTCTCTCTCTCTTCCTTCCTTCTTTCCTATATTTTATTTATTCATTTGAGAGAGAGAGAGGGCACAAGTGGGGAAGGGGGAAAGAGGGAGAGGGAGAAGCAGGCTCCCCACTGAGCAGGGAGCCCAACTCAGTACTCGCTCCCAGGACCCTGGAATCATGATCAGAGCCAAAGGCAAAAGCTTAACAGACCAAGCCATGCAAGAGCCCCTCCTTTAACTCTTCTCTACCGGTTCTCTTCCAGTGGCTGTATTCACTTCCTGACTTCCTCTAGCCATCCCAGCTGACCCTCTTAGAACACAGAACAGAGGCCAGAGAGGCAGGGTCTTGCAGAGGGGGACAGGCTGCATCCCTGGAGGGCCACGGCCTGCGCTCAGGACAAAGCTGTAAGCCTGGGATGCAGCCGTTGAGACCCAGCTGCTCTGGTCCGGCCACAACAATACCTCCTCAAGTACCAGTGGTCTGTGCAGCAGACATCTGGGCCCTGACCCTCTCTCCAGCCTACCCCACCCCATTCCCGAGCCCCCAGGGCAGGGAAGGGCTTACTGTGGGAGATATTACCGGGTCATTAAGAAGAAAACAAACAGAAAGATGTGCGGTTTTTTTTTCTTTTGGCTGCATCAAAACGCTTCTGGCTTCCAAATGGCCACATGGATTTGCCCCATCCCCCCCTCAGATGCAGCTGCTCTGTTTCTGGCTCCTGGGCTGTGGAGCTGAGTCAGCAACGGAGGCTGTGTGGGGAGAGAGAGGCTGCCACTCACTCTTGGGGCCAGGGGCCCCAGGAAGTGCTGGCGTAATAGTAATTGTACCTCAGCTCTCACTTTGCAAGCCACTTCTTCATCCATTATGCATTTGACCGGTCCAGCTCTCTGCCTAGGTCAGCGGGATATTAGCAAGAGCAAAAAGGGACTGTGTAAATCTCAGTAAACTCAGATTGTCTGTGACCCTAATCGCTATTGTTGGTGTGAAACCTACAGCATAGGAATCTAACACTGCCCATGACGGAGATAATGGAGTTATTCCAAAAACAAAATGTAACCTTGGGGCAGAGCCAGCACACCTGGCTTCTCGTCTCACGTGCCAAATGAACTTGGGCAAGGTACAGCCTCCTCTGGGTCTCAGTTTTCCTACCTGTAAAGTGAGATTTATGAACCGTAAGATCTTGGGGAAAGATTTGGAAGATTTGGAAGAAGATATATCGAGAGATAGCATTATAGGGTTATTACATCCCTAATGCTGGACTGCCCCCCCCCCCAAACCTCCACACCCACAGGCTCTGAAGTGGAGTAAATGTCTGTTGAAATCAACAGATTCATGAACTTGTCCCCAGTTGTTAGCAAATCAACAGACAATGCCTTTCTTAAGCATTTGAAACTAACTTCATTGTGTGATTGTCTTTTGTAGTCTGGAGTTCATGACGATCTCCTAGAACTTCTAAAGGGTCGTGAGAAGATGGGTCGGGGCCTGTACACCAACACATTTTGATGTGACCTCGGACCGTGATCTTCCTGCTGTTTCCTTGAGGGCAGTAGAGGGAGAGGGGCGCAGGGAGCCGGACACAGAGACCTCCACAAATCCATAGACACCCTAAGAAACAAAACATAAACAGAAGCTCAGTCCATGATTTTGCCAAGCTCCAGACCATGCAGCTGATGATGTGAGGCACTAAAGCCTGTGGAGATGACAATGGTCACCAATTCAACGAACACAATGCAAGGTCGAAAACCAAGACTTTCAACATGTGTTTATCGTCGGTGGATCTGAACCACACAGTCACTTATCTCCCTTCGGGGCTGAAACCAATTCCTGACAGAGGACAAATGAAGAAAAGTTTGCTTTCACTTTAAAAAGTACCGTGAAAAGAGCAAAAACGTATAATGACTTTATGAAATTTAGTATCAGTTATTTAAACAGATGTAGTTTATTAAAGCCTTTATAGTGTTATCATGTCAGAGAGGGAATTTATTAAATAAGATGAAAATTCATGGTGTACACAAAACAGTACCAATGGCTTTTGAACTCAAAAGTGTTGTTCTTTTAAATTTAATGAGATACTTCAAATCCTCATCATAGTTTTGTAGGCCTTGCAGAAAACCCAACAAATATATATTAGTTATACAAAATATTAGTGAGAAAAATCAATATATATTAGTGCAATGAATATTTGTTATGTCTCAAATGGATACAAAATATATCTTTTAATGGTGTAAATAGATTTTTAAAATTCTATAAGAGATAATTGCTTTGAAGTCTAGATCCCAACAAAGAGAATGGTTTTCATAGTCTAATTTGTATGTGTTTAAGTTTAAGAGCCTCTCAAGAAGAAAGAAAATGAGAAGTTTTTATTAAGCTTCCTGAAAATTAGAAAACAAATTATCATAGAAATTCTTGCCCCTGCATAAAAGGAGTATTTATTTTGAAAGAAGGAACAGAAAGGAAAGAAAAGAGCCAAGCAGAGACAGGAGGGGACCTTTCGGAGCCTGGACACCAGGTGAGGGCTGTGGAGGGCACCGGACAGCCATCGGCAGGCAAAACCGCAAACCCTACCCCAGAACTTGGTCTCCAGCACAGATGACCATGCTATCAGCCACAGACCTGTCAAGGTTTCTTAAAACAAGGCTGTTCAAAGCTCCAGAGTCCAAACACTGGGGGCCCGGTGAGCGCCCTGCACATACCCTCCACCTGATGCCCCGCCTCTCACAGCTCACTTCCTACACGTGTCAGGTGTAAAGGGTGCTGTATACAAACTCTGAGCTCGCTTTGGAATCTTTCATCCAGCCATCTGCCCATCCGCGAGTACTTCACGTTCTGTGGAAGGAGCTCGAGAGGCAAGCAAGGTGAATGACCTGCCCAAGGTCACGGGGAAAGTAAGTAGGGCCAATGGAAACGGAGCCTGTCTGCCCAACAGGCTCCCCCACCTTGGGGTTCACTTGCCCTCCCAGCTCTGTTCTGGGACCCATGAAGCAACCAGGGAGGAAACAAAATGAAAGAGCAGTTTTCGCCTTGCCGGCAGCTGGAAACACTGCTTTCCCGAGATGGTTCCCAATCTTTTTCTAAAGCACTCGGTATAGGATGTCAGTCGCACCCATGCCCCTCCTCCCTGTTCTGTCATTACGATTGCAGTGGTGGTGGTGATCGTGATGGTTCCCAGCTCTAGAGTCTCAGGCTCATCCCCCCACAGCCCTTTAGAACCACAAATGAGGCTTCTGATTTTGAGGTGGGAAGGCCACCCCTTCCCCAAATGCCCATGTGGGCCAGCCCATAGAAGAGGGAGTAACTGGGTGCCCATCAGAGGGCTCCAACCCTCTTAGATTTAGGATCCTGTTCGGGACCTGCTGCTGGTGACTGTTTTCACCGTCTCTCACTCCCTGTCCACTGTTGGACACTTAAAATCAGGTCCTCATGAACTCCTTCAGCATGAGAGTTTCCAGGAAAGAGAATGTTAGTTTTGTTGACAAATTCCAGCTCCCCAAGGCCCCAGGTCTTAATTCTTTGTGCAAACTTTCGGTCCTGAGTTTGCCTGTCCCCCTTGTGCCCCTAATTAGTCTTGTCATGAGCCCCTAGGCTATTGTTTTAAACACAACCCTGCACCCTGGGAGCCAAGGGGTCCTCCAGGGTGAGTAGCGTTGTATTTGCGTATATTTAAAAAAAAAAAAAAAGGTCATCACTCCTCTCCCTGTGGCTGCCACCATTTTTCAGTGGAGGTGTTGCCATAGAGATGTTGTCTGATCCATCTCTATTGCTAGCCCCTCTAAAGGGGGCCGTGAATAGGCACGGAGGTAGGTAAATGTATGCAGTGACATTGAGCGGATGATTCTATTCGGAAAAATTCCTGCACCATTTGTTTCTGTGCTTGTCTGAGGGCTGGGACACGGTGCTGGGTTTTGTTGCACGTGCTCTCCTCACAGGCCCGGAGTTAATGCAAGCCTTGTTTGCAACCACTGAAGCAGAAATTTCTCTGCTGCCAAGGACAAAAGCTTCACAGGCCACCTCGGAGGCTGCTTTGGGAAGACCGTGTCTCCTGGGCTCCCAAAGGAAATGGGAGATAACGTGGAACATGCAGGAGAGCCCACGGAATTCTTCCAGCCCTCCTGGACCGCCGGACACATCTGGCCCCGCCGAGTTTCCTCCCGGCCAAGGGCAGGCTTCTCCAATCAAGGGCTTTGATTCGATTTGCCCTTTTCCAGCTCGTGGAGGGACAGCTTGAGGATGTGTGTGCTTCACTGTCTGCGGTATTCAGGGTGTTTTTGCACAACTCTCAGCTCTGCCTCTCCCCTCTCTGGTGCCGGGGAAGTAGCTCTCTTAGGGAAAACAATGATAATTTCATTGGTTCCTGCCTTTATGTTTAAACCAAATAACACCCAAGTCCTCTTCTCACTCCGAGAAAAAGAAAGGGAGGGAGAGAAGAAAGGAGGGAAGGAGGGCTGATTGAATGCCTTGTGTCCCGGAACGGTGTCTGGGACTTGGAAAGTCACCATAAATGAATTTTGTTGAAGAACGAATGAATGACTGTTTAAAGCTGGGCATCATGCAAGGAGTTTCCAGAAAGATGTTTTCTTCCCATTGACTTGGCACAGCCCGGTGACACAGGAGTCAGTGATTTGTCTGAGGCCACATGGAAGATGAGTGGTGGTCCCTGGACTCGAGATGGGTCTTTGGGTCCCAAGTCCAGCGCTCTTTTCTCTGGACGGTGGGAGTCCTGCCCCATGCCACTGTTTGGTGGTCTCTGCCTTCGGGTCACAGCTTTTTTGCTTCAGGGCACCGGAGGCTCTGGGGGAGGCCACCCATTTCCTGTGCTTCTGTTGCCCTAACCCCTGTCCTTATCTATTTGGCCGTGGCCTGCTGCTGCCCAGAGATAGCAGGACTACAGAGGGAAGGGCATGAGGACAAATGTGGGAACTGCCACGCTATGTACATTTCCTGAGCTTCGGGATCAGGTCTGGGGGGTTTGTGTAGCAGGGCTTCTGGGTCCCCGATGTTTGCTTCTCTGCTAAGTTGCTGCATGTGTGAGTCATGTCAGCTGAAGGCTGGGAGGCAGGGGAGGGGACAAGCTTTGTCTCTGCTCTGCAGAGCTTTGGTATGGAGAATTGTGTACACAGAACTCCAGCGTCCATCCACCCATCCATTCACTTGCTAACTCATCTGCGAACCTACTCTTAACCTCATCATTCATTCCCATCCTCCATATACACTCTGGATAAGACATGAGCCTCCCACAGGGGTCTAGTGCAAGGGTACAGAGATGAATAAGACACAGGTCATGTTTCCCAGAAGAGTATGATTACAGCACCAAAAATAGCAACAAGGAGCATCTTCCCTTCATGGTTACAGAATGCTTCCATGCCTCTTCCCCAGTCTCCACAATATATGAAGCAATAGGAATCATTGCTGAACCCATTTTACAGATGAGGAAAACAACCCTCAGAGAAGTTGTCCAAAGTTAGTTAATTGGTGGGGCGTGAGCTTAAATCCCAGTCTTTGGAGCCCTATTCCTGTGTGGTTTTGAATGGTTGCAGTCTGGAGGGGCTTTTCTTCATTTCTCTGCTACCTTTTTATGACCAAGGCGTCAGCTGGTTTCAGGTAATGAGAAGCCACTTGTATTAGCTCTATCTGACTCCTTCAAATACTTGAGGCAGGTGGGGGTAGCAATATTTTACAGAACTTGCCCGGAAAGCCTGCTTTGGCTATGTTCTCGAGAGTTCCCAAAGTGGATTGCAAGGGTTTTGCTATTTTGGACTGAAGTAGTGATTTTCAATTTTGACTGCACATTGGGAGCTCAGAAACACTCAGGCCTGGGCCTCATCCCAAAGCCTGTGATTAATTGGTCTGAGATGGGGTCCAAGCATTGCGTTCTTATCCATATGTATTCTGAGCTAGGGTGTTCCTTGGCCTGACTCAGAGACTCAGTTTTGGCCCGCTCTGCAGGTGCCTTCTTACAAGGGGTGTTAGGGGGAAGGAGGCGTGTATGTTCCAGTGGTGGTCTGGGCTGGACAGAGCTCATGCCCTGCTGGGCCCCATGCTGCACTGTTGGGACTTCCATGGACGGTTGGATGGACACTAAAAGTTGACATCTAACTAGCAGTGATCTGGAGAGTCAGACTAGTGACCCAGGAAATCCCTGTGAAATAGTCCAACACGATGTTCCTGCTTCCGTGTGTGGTACATACAGAGATATTGACCCTGTGTCCAGGACGGGAGGCATGAGGATGAATGGAACATGCCCCCTCCCTCCACAGAGCTGACCACCTGGAGAGAACATACACACAGCGGTCATATCAACAGAGATGGGACATGGAGAAGCGCGTGGCAAGAGCCTGCCTCCACCATGGAGAGGCTGCGTAATTTGTTTTTGAGGGGCTCCTGGTTTTTTTCCATGCCAAACTGTGCAGAGTATTTTGCATGTAGAAGGCACAGCCAGAGGAAAGGCAAGTGGTGCTCAGGGAGTACAGAGAGTGCAGTGGGATAACTGGGGCGGGGGTGGGGGGAGATTGGGGCAAAGGTGAGGCTAGGGCTAGAAGACTGCAGCTTCGCTGTTGACTCTAGAAGCAAGGATGGATCAGGAATGAATTCTGAGCCAGGGAGTGAGAAGGTCTGTGTCTGGGGAAGATGGTCCAAGCGGTGGTGGAGGGGATGCACGGGGCTGACGGCGATTCCAGGGAGTGGTAGAGACTGGAAGGAGAGCCCCATTCAAGCCATTCCTGGGTTGGAACTGGGCAGTGGCTGCTGGTTGGACAGAGGGGGCGCTCCAGCAGAGCCTCTGGAGAGAAGGAAGGGATCCCTCAGGGCAAATGAGGGCTCAGCAACAGCTCCTGTACATTTTCCTAGGAACTGGACCTGGGGCCCCGCCGGGCTCCATCCTCCCTCCCACTGAGGGCCCCACCCAGATCCATCTCCGGGGATGCTCCCCAGGAACCTGGTCCCAGCACTGCCTCTCCCCCTTCTCACCCCTCAATTCCCTGTGGGGCCCAGCTGCAGTCACCTCACACGGAGCCTTAGAGTTTCTCTTGTTGACCAAATGCTCTGGGCTCCCCAGGGCTGAGAGCTATTAGGGAAACAAAGGAGAACCCTTTTAATTAGGCTCTCTGCATGTCCCTGCAGGGGCTGGGAGGGGCGGTGCAGAAGGCCCAGTTGTTCTGGTGATTAGATACAACAGGGGAAAAGCTTAAAACATCTGGGTGTATTTATACCTCCAAAGCCATGACCGAAACAGGAGGATTTAAATGAGCCGAACCTTCCTCTAGGCTTTTGTTTAAATTTATTTGCGGCCCCCTGGGAGATCTAGTGATGGATGGAGAGCCTCAGGGTCAGCCCCCTCTGGCTCTCTGGGGACACTCACCTGCCCTTCTGGCAGGGCCAAGGCCTGGGGAAACTTAGCATCTGCAAAAGTTACCCTTGCAGTGCCCTTAAGGGCACTTTGTGTTTTAAAACTGGGTATCCGCTTTAAACCCAGTGGGCACACGAGGGCACCCAAGCTGGGATAGCAGTGACTGCAGAAGAGATCTCCAGGAAGGTCAAGATTTTCAGCTGGGAAGTATACAAAGCTGCACACCCAGCTTCCTGTAATACATAAATACATATCCGAAGAGGAAGAGAAAGAAAAGGAACAATGGATTGTTCGAGACCTTTCCTCAGGAGTCACTGGTGAACTCAAGCAGAAGACAGAGTTCCCTTCTCCCCCAGAAGGGTCTGCTTTGCAGCATCTGGCCAAGTTCAGGTGTCCCTGAGATCCTTCAGAGGGACTGACTTTTTAGTGCAAATGACAAAGAAGAATGCCCTTTTCTGAAAATTGCTCCCGGTATAAGACCTGTATCTTACACTAAAGCTAACAGGAAAAATAACTAAAAGGAGGCAAAGTCCTTCTCCCTTGATAAAATGCCCAGGGCTCATGTTCTAGAATAGTCACCTCTCCGAGAGTCACAGGGGGAGGGAAGCCGCTCTCCTGCTGATACTGCCTGTTCCGCCCCCCCCCCCCCTTCTAAGAAAGCCTGCTTTGCAAAGAGCGTTTTGGACAAATTGTGCCATTTGAAAGAAGGGAGGGATAGAACAGAAGCCGTCAAGCTTTAATTTCTCTGCTAATTAATGGTTGATCATCAATCCCTTTATGATTCTTGACCCCAGAAGGAAAATTTATTAGTACTTTTAGATTTTGCACAGTTGTGCTAAATGAGGCGTGTAATGCACTAATTTAGTGCCTTGTTAGCATAAGCAGGGCCTCCCCAGCCGCTCCCTTCCCCATGGAAGGATTTCTCCAGAGCTATGAGGAATTTACCTAGGACAAGCATGGCAGGTGCCTGGGAGGCCAACGACAGGATATGGGGGGGCTGCACCCACTCTGGGCTTCAGACACTGGGTCTGCCTTTCATTTATTTATTTAAACATTTTATTTTTAAGTAATCTCCACACCAAACTCGGGGCCCGAACCCACAACCCGGGGATCAAGACTCTCACACTCCACCCATGAGCCCGCCAGGTGCCCCTGTCTTTCATTTTAATGAGAATATCTAAATGCCCAAATCTTGAAGCCGCTTCCTAAGAGTTCCCTGTAAAATCCCATTTATAGGAGGCTCAGCCCTGGGCACCTGTTTTCAACATCTCAGTCTTACCCCTCAAAGGAGAAAACAAAACATTTTATCCTGAGGAGAGGATTTCTGTTTGTGGAGATCATGGGCAGTTGGTGTCCCAGCTGACGATGCTTCTATTTCATGGGCATTTAGCCTAGACCTTTCTCTGGTGTGAATGCCAGCTCAGTAGATGTCCAGGTCTGTAGCACCTACGTTCAAACCCTGAGAAATGTGCTCCAAGCTGATGTTCCTCAGGGTCCAGGTTCTCCGTCAGGGAGGCGGGGTTACGCGGGGCAGCCAGCGGACAGGGAATCGGGCCCCCGCCCTAACTCTGCCGCCAGCTCCCTTTGGGAACTGGAGAAGGGCACTTGCCCCTTCTGGACCTCTGTTTTCCCATCTGTTAAACGATCCGTAAATCTTCATGCCTAAGCTCCCTTCCGGTTTTGACATCCCATCATTCAGCTAGTCGGAAACGCCAGAGACAGGCTGGGTGACTTAGCTACATACAGCAAGGGGGGGTCAATGAAGAAGAGAGTTTTAAAATATCAGAAATGTTCAGAAAGCCCATTATTCCTGAGAATTTCTTCTCAGCAATGCTCTTCTGAAGAATAACCCAAGAAGGTAACTAGACAAATGCGTTTAAGGGTAGTTATGAGACCTTAAAGGATTGGTTAAGTAGGATATAGTATATCTACCTAATGGGACAGTAGGACACCATTAAAAATCACACCACAGGGGCACCTGGCTGGCTCAAGCGGTAGAGCATGTGACCCTTGATCTCAGGGTCGTGAGTTCAAGCTCCATGTTGGGTGTGGAGCCTATTTAAAAAAAAAACAAAACACCATAGAATATTGTAGGCATGGAAAAATGCTCACAGCATTTTGTGATGCAAAAATCCAGGATTTCTAAAGAACATCTCTCACACAACACTAGTTTTGGAAAAGAATATCTATAAATGTGTCTAGACAAAGGTCTGGAAGGAACTCTACCAAAGGGTTCACAGAGATCCTTGGTGGGGGTAGGATTCTAGCAGATTTATTTTCCTCTGTGAACTTCTCTCTATTTCCAACATTTACTTATAATAAATATGTGTCACTCTGAGAATCAGAAAAAAATAACAGAAATTATTTAAGGGAAGTGAAATCTTGGTGCTGAATATATGTGTTCTTTTCCCATTTCACTTTTCACACCTATGAAATGGCAACTAATAATGATCTCAAAGGGTCAGGCAATAAGTGATTTATTGGTTGGACATTCTTAATGAGAACTATGGATGACTGAAACGGATATGTACACGCTTTGGATGACTTAATTTTGGAGACCAAATGCGTGAAGGTTTTCAAATGAAGGGCCGCTTGCCTGATGCGAGTCCTTGTGCTGCCAGGGTGCTGGTCTCCCAGAGGCCTTCATGATGAGCCCCAGCCCGTGCAGATGGGGGAGGAAGTGGCTTGAGGCTGAGAGCTGGTCACAGCAAAGTCAGGCCTCGAAACTCTGACTCCTATCTCTGGACCAGTGCTGTGAGGAGACCTTCACTCTCCGTCAGGTATGGAGGGTGCCGGGGGTTGAGATTTCCTTCTAGAGTTCTCCTGGTGTGAATTCTGAGGATTCAGGTTCCTTTCTTCTCAGTGCAGCTTCTCAGCTCTGGAGTGAGGCCTCCCTGCCGATTCTGAGTCTGGAGTAGCCACGTCAGGAGCTGGTGAATCCAAAGCACAGCCGTTCCCTACCCACTGGAACCCCGGGCCATGCTCTCTCCTGAGAAGGATGACCATGGTGAAGAGTTTGTCTGTTTTCCCTTAAGTACATTTCTCTTCCAGGTTCCTTTGTCCTAAGGAAGCATAGCAGAGATCGGAAAAGTCAAAATAGTGAGTTGTCTGAATATCACTTACAAGGTCCCCTAAGAGCATCCTTACTGATGGGGACAGTGTCACTGGAGTGTGGGAGGGAGTGAGGAAAAAGATAGAGGAGAACTCCATGTTGCCTCTGCCTTCAAGGTGCTCAAAATCTATGAGGGGCCGTAATCCATGGGAGCGTGGGGCTATAAAATAAAGCAGTCTTCAAGAACCTGCAGGGGTATAACCAAGTACAGACTGGGAGACTCAAAGGAGATTTTGTTTAGTTTGGAAGGAGGAGATCCCTGAAGGCTTCCAGGAGGAGGTGACCTTTGAAATCGGCCTTTGGAAAACAAAATATCACCATGTGGAGGGAGAAGAAAGAACATATGAGGTGTCAAGAAGCAGGGGAAGACAGCAGGGCCAGGGTAAGTGCAAAGCAGCATGGCATGGGGGTGGGTGGTGGAGGCAGGACCAGTGACAGGGAAGGACCATGTGGTTGGTATTCAGTGCAGGCACGAAAACACAGCAAGAAAGCTCAGTGTTAGAGAAAGGTGGGGGTCATGTCTTGTGGAGACCCTATAAAGCGTTTGGACTTATTCTATAGGCAAAAAGGAGGCCTTGGCTGCAGACTATCAAGCTGAACTGTTTCAGGAAGATTTTCCTCACAGTGGGGAGAAAAGACTAGAGGCAGAGCCAGAGGTTTTAGAGAACAGACAGGAAGAGCCCAGCCCCTCTTTCTTCCAGGTGGGGTGAGGAGAGGAACTAAGCCCTTCAATTCTCCTGGGACTTAGGGCTGCTCTTACAACCTGCAGAGAGAAACTTCTGATCTGGTTATTCCAGCAGTCTTAGTTGGGAGCCAGGAAAGGTCAGCCATGTCCTTGGTGGCCCCTCCGTGGGTAATGGCAGACTGGTGTCCTCCCGACCACCAGCCAGGAGAACTTCTGCTCCCACTTGAGAGCTGTGATCCCAGTGTGGTTCTGAGTTTGGAACTGTAAAGCCACATTTTCCAACTAAAGGAGCCGCAGGAAATAATAAATCTCTCAAGATTTATGGGTTAGGAAATTCCTTCAGGAGGGTAAATAGAGAAGAGGTGGGTTAGAGTCAGGGCAGGGGAGCTGTTGCCGGGGATCCTCCTGGCACCAGGACCCGGTGAGGGTGGAAGGCGGTTGGTCCATCAGAACTCATGGTTGGAGACTCTCCAGGTAATCTAAGCTGATGTCTCTTTTGCTTTTTCCTCACTGAATGCATGGTTTTTATTCTGCAAATGGTGAGGATGGACTGACTGACCTCTAGGATCTTTGTCCCCAGGCCACAATGCTTGTAGCCCTGATCACTTGGCTGCGTCTCTCTCTCCCTAACTGAAAATGCAATCAACTGAGTCTCACACATCACCCGTGTTTGGGCTGAGGATTAAGGAGAGGACATCTGGAACTTCCCTGGGAGGGATACATCTGGGCCTGATTACCTTCTTATTTACTGTCTTTTCCCTCTGGAGACCGTCCCATAGACTCACCCTATGGAACAACAACAGAAGCACGCACACCAGCCCAGCACACCCTCCCAAAGACTCACAGCCCCGCGGGCCGGCGGTCAACGCGGATGAATCTGCAAAGGCACAAACTCGGGCTCACGCACGTGCAGGCGCAAGCACACCCCCTTGCTCGCCTTTTTCTGTCTGATGGCTGTTAAACAGTGAATTCTCTTCTCTGTCAGAGCCTGGGCTTGTCCCCCTCCCCTCTCTTCCTGCCCGCCGGCTTGTCCCTGGCCTCCCATTCCAGGCAGGCTGCTCGATTCCACCAGCAGATGGCGCCCGCCGCTCTCGGACGGCGGGGCCCAGCCCTCCAGCCTGAACTCCTGGCCTCCCTACCCCCACCCTCGGAATGGGATAATTTGGGAGTCATCTGTGGGAGGGCTGCCAAGGCCTTAAATTTACTGCTTGGAACTTGGATAAGCTTCCCTAGACGGGGCACTGGAGGGGGAAAGAGGAAGGGAGGGGATGGGCAGAAGGTCCCTGGGGTGTGGGGAGGATCTGGGCAGGATCTGGGCAGGATCTGGGCAGGGTCCGGGCAGGGTCCGGCCAGCTCCCGCTCTGGCGGCCAGAGAAGCCCTTCCTGCCAGGCCCCACCCAAAGGGGTGTCTGAAGCTAGGGCAGGTCACACCCAGAAAGGGGAAATGCTTTCACTGGTGTGAAAACCCAGGAGAACAAAAGGATTCACAGACCAGAAATGAAGCCAACGAGAGCTCCGAAATCTTGTCCGTCCTCCTACTCGCAGCCTCTGACTCAGCTGTGAACCCCAGTTTCAGCCTCACCGATTGTGCGAACCCTTGGCGGACCTATGAGCCTCATGTCAGAATTCATCACCAGCAGCCTCCTTGGGGCCCTGTGGTACTCAGCTTCCTGCGTGCGGCTTCTGTCACAGCTCTCCCGGGAGGAGATTGATGTGCGTCAGTCTGTGTCACCCCCACTTGACTGTGGTTACTCCAGGCCAGGGGCCAGACCCGATTCATCCTGAAATCCCCCACGAACCCCCAACAGCGTTTGCTCAGAAATCCCAGAGTGTCAATGCACAATTAAGAACACTGTTGAAGAAGGCACTCCTATGTCTCGTAGATAGCACTGGGACCTGGAGAAAATTCTACCAGTGGGAATCATGAGGTCAAAGGAGAAAATCCCTCTTAGTCTGGGTCACAGGATTCTTGTCCTTTTCTCCTGAGGTGGGTGAGAAACAAACACACACACACACACACACACAGCTCACAGCTCCAAAGGCAGCAGAAGCAGGGAATGTAAAAAATGTGGTGGTGCCAGCCACAGAGAGGTCTGCAAATGCCTTCTTAATTGAGCCTTTCTGGGAGCAGGCTGGCTAGAGGAGGCACGGGAGCCGAGAGGAGCATGGGGAGGACAAGCCCGGGGTGCTCTGACCCTGCCTCTTCTGTGGCAGCCGGAGAGACAGCCAAGGCAGAGCCTTCAGCTTCTTCCTAGAAAGCACCCCCATGTCCGGGATGCCCATTAAAAAAGATCTGCTGTCTCCTCTGACAGTCCTAGGGCAAAGTCTTTCTTAAAGGAGTCCAAGTCCCTTTTCCCGCAGGTTTTGCCCACTGGAGCCATGCAGGACACCTTATTTGCTCAGACAGGAAACGTGTGATACAGATGGGGCTCAGAAGGCTCTGCAGGATGCCTACTAAGTGCTAGATATCTTGCCTTCTTATTTCTTGAATGAGAAAACCCTAGGTACTATTGTTATAAGTGTTACTGCCTCCTCAACACAGAGGGGAAAATGCAGCTCAGAGAGGTGGGTAGCTTGCCCCCAGATACACAGACTGCCTGGGGTCTCTCATCTACCTGGTCTTCTGGCTTCCCTTCAGATGGCTGGAGACAGGGGTGCTCTGCAAACCCTCTGGTCCCAAGGCTACATGCTGATGCCTTCAACTCTCCCTTCCCGAACATGCGTCCAGGCCGTAGCCCAACCTGGTCGGCTTCTGGATCGCCCTCTGGTTGGTCTCGCTCCTTCTACAGCAAGGTTTACTGGGCACACCAGCATTCTTGTCGCTTTGCTTGTAAAGCATTACACGCCAGCTAGTAACCAATGTGACTGCTTCTTTGCTTGCATGAAGAACTAGCCAGAGCCTTGACTCCTGGATCTTGGCTGTTAGAGTACTCAGGGTAGCAGGAGGAACCCATGCTGGCGTCAGGGGACATCACTGCTATCAGCTGGCCTGGCTGAGCCAGTCCCCTCTTCGTCCTGCTTCCCGACCTCCAGGCCTCTGAACCACTCAGGGGTCGCATTGTGCTTTTAGTGAAATGTTATGTATTGTTTTATAAATCCAAAAGTTACAAAACACCTAAAGTGGAATTCTCCCCCTCCCCCTTTCTTCCACCACCTCTTATCCTTTCTTATTTTTTTAGTCTTTTTTTCTTACCCTTTCTTAGAAACCGGTGCCATCAAATGTATCTGTCGTGCCATTAATATGAGTAAATATGTGTGTATTCATACACTTTTTTCTTTTAAACACTAATGTCGTATACTATATCCACTGTTCCACAATTTTTCCTTTTTCTTCTCACTGAGCGTTCATATCTTCCAATTTATGGACTGGGAGTCAAATTGACCCTTTTCTACTCTGTAACACCAGTGGTCCAGCCTGAACCCTGTTCGGCTCACCTAAAAGACAATGCAGATGAAACCGTCCATCATGGCTTATTAAATAAATAATCCTGGTGTCGATATCAGGAGATTACTGTACCGGAACTCTTGCTCACACTTCCCATGTACATATTCCAGGCATTCAGGGCACTTGGCATAAATCTTCCGGAGATGTGACCCCACTTTATAAGGAAAATAATTATCCAGGAAATGAAATTATTTATTCAAACCAAGCCGCTGCTCTATCTCAGCTACTCTGATTTTCTGCTTTGGACGCTCGAGAGCTGAGTCTCTGAGAAAGGAGGGTCTTGGCTGAGTTTTCCTCCATAATAATTTCAGTATACAGAGCCGTGCTAGGAAGGGATCAAGCTGTCGGTGTGATACAGTCATGGGACTTCACTTCTGGCTTCCACCTTGAACTGAAGACAGAACATGCACCTGCCCATTTTTTTTTTTTAACCTTTCTTTATCTTCAGTGGCTGCAAAGCAGTGATAATTCAACCTGCTATTAGGATTTGAAGTGCTCCAAAGTATTAAGTACCTAACATTAAACAGCACAACAAAAGGTACTCTTAAAAAGAAATACTAACTAGCCAAGTGCTAAGAATGACACTCTGTCTTTGCCTGAGTATGTTATAAGAAATGGAGCTATCTGGCCTCCGGGGGTGGGGGCTGTCTGCGGAGCCTGGGAGTCTCGAAACCTTCCATGATGTATGCGCTATAACTTAGTTATACCGGAGAAAAGATCTAAAACAGACATAGCTTTCGAGCATTCATGATAAATGGTTCTTAACAAATTGAAGCTGATTATTTCTCTCCCTTACATTCCCAAAGAGGTGGTCCCTGCTTTTTAAACACAGTTCATTCCTGGAAATTCCATCTTAAAGGGAAATCCTGCTTTAATCATATGGTTAAGGGCTTCTCTCTTCAAGCGCATTCAGTCTCATGAGAGCAGTGAATGGATGAACGTGACGGGGAGGAGGAAGAGGTATTGTTAGGCCACGTCTCGCCAGGGTGGCGAAAACTGAAGCCTGCTTCAAATAATGCTCTCGAAAGAGAATGAGGTTTATTGTAACAAGTAGTCGATGTGCTGACTGAATGATGTACATGGCCGCTGAAAGGGAAAGAAATAGCGATTGAGACACACGGGGAGAAGTGAAGCTCCCCTGGGGGAGATTGGGAAAGTGGTTCCCCAAGGAAGCCCTCTCCGCTGCCCCCCAAGAGAAGTCATCCACCCCCCAAGGCCCTACTACCTCCACACCTGGGTCTAGCGGAAACGACCACCCCTCTGGGCCTCAGCTTCCTTCCCAGGGAAGCGGCCCTGTGTGGAAGCACCAGAAGGTGGTCCAAGGATAAAACGCCAGGAAACGCCCGTGGGTCTCCTGAGGAGGGAAGGACCGCCTTCCCCAAGGGGTGCAGAGCCCCCTCTCTAAGCCTGAAGAGCCAGGAGAGCAGAAAAGCAGAAAGCAGCTAATGAAGAAGTTAGCCACAGGGCCAAGCCCATCTTTCTTGGCCTCACATTCTTTGTCTACCATCCTAAATACCAAAATTAAACATGTGAGGGTTTGCCCTTTAAGCTGATGGGTGACACTGGCTCCCGGCAGAACAAATCTGAGGAGAAAGCAGTGAGCTGTCTCCCTGGAGTGGAAGGTACATCCTCTTCTGGTCTCCCCCTGCCAGAGGCAGCATGGGAAACTGGAACAAAGCTATGAGCGCCTGCTGGGAAGGAGTTGTTTACTGATCCCAGACCTGGTAGGGAGTACTGAGGCAGGGACAGGTTGGGGGGGTGGGTCTGGAGCTGGGCTTGGGTCAAAGCCCAAGCTTCGCTTGGGCTTTGCAGGTAAGCTGGCATAGTTCTCTCTAGGGAAAGTACTAGAGAGGCCTTGCTCAGAGCAGGTTGGAGGTTCACTTGCCTGGCATCATCCTCAGGAGAGAGCAATGTGAAGATAGCATCTCTCCCCACCAGCTTGGCAGGAGTCTGCTCCTGTGTGGGGAGGTGAGGTGTTCTCTGGGATCAGGTGAGCACTCCTGAGGGAGCCAGCACACAGAGCACCTTGTCTCTTCTGCAGACAGAGGGAAACTGATGTCTGTAAGAGGCAACAACAGAGCTGCCCAACCATTCATGGCTTCCCTCAACACACATGGCCGTGTTGTGATCTAGTCCTCTAGACCCAGAATCCATTTTCCCTTTCTTCTTTGGTGACAGATTCCAAGTTGACTTGGAGAGTCAAGGAGACTAACTCTCAGCCACACCTGCCCCCAGAGTGGCCAATGAGATGCCAGTAAACGTCATTAGAGAGGTATTCAAGGGGGCCTGACCTGGTGGGAAGGAGCCATGCAGACCCCGACCCTTCCCCTCTTCCTCTCTGGAGTGCAGAGGTGCTGACTAGAAGTTAAGGGGTTCATCTTGGTTTGTGAGGCCCATAAGGAAGTTGTGCTCTAGAAATGACTGAGGAATAGTCTAGAAACAGCCTTAGCTCCTGATGCTTTTGAGAGCTGCAGCCTATCCTCAAAGACACCCTATAGAGGAGCAGATAAGCCCCCAGTGTGTGATTTGGACTCAATTACTAATCAAACAAAATGCCTAACTGATTCATGCTGACTCACAAAGTAGTGAGCTCCTCCTCACCGGAGATATGCAAGCATCAGCTGCGATGTTAGTGGGGGGGAGGAATGGTGGGGGTGGGGGTGGGTGAGAGCAGGGCGTTGGGCCAGAAGTCTGCAGTACTTCTTATTTGGTGACCCGTGCTGTATTGTGCCCAAACCAAATGTCCCCTAGACGTGTTCACCCCCAGACTGTTGTGGCCATTGTATCAGGGGCTTTAGTCTGAATTTTAAAGCACCAGGCTAAGAGGAGAGAGGGGTTCCCCAAATTAGTGGCCCGTTTGAGCCGTGGGCTTCTGAACCTGAGGCTGTGCAGGGGAAGCAGCCTTGGGTGCCCAGGGGGCAGGTGGCTGGCGGGACAACTCCAGCTTCTGCGTAACTGCCCTCTAGGCCTATAGGGGGCACTAAGGAACCACAGGATCTCTGTCTCCTGGCCGGCTGGGGTCAGGTCTCTCTTCCCCAGCTCTCCCTGGCCAAGAAGAGAGCAAAGAATGGGGCTGGGGCTAGCACAGAGTGGGTGGGAATGAAATCCTCTCCCTGTCCTCCTTCTTCTTAAAGATCTAAAAACGCAGAGCATCTGGTTTTAAGGTTCAAAAGAAAATGCCCCACCAAAGTCCTCCATGAGAGCTTGACATTTCAGTGCCTAAGTTCGTGGAGAGCAGCCAGTCCTCAGCCCTCATTTAGCACAGGAGGAAGCTGGAGGCCCCGGAGAGGGAGGCGCTGGGTCCCCGCAGCGCGGGGCGTCCGTGGCAGCAAAGGGCCAGGGATCCGGGCCTTCCGATTTCCAGTCTAGAGTTCTTTCCACCACACCCACCGCCGTGGCCACATGTGTTTTCTTTTCTGGCCCTTGGGGGACTCTGGCAGGGCTGGGGGTCTGATGTGAACTGTAGTCTGTTCAATTTCACCTCTCATTGCTCCTGCCAGCTCGCCAGCGCTGGCTGACGGAGGCAATTAGAACCAGACATCCCAGAAGGGCATTCCAGGGAGATCTCTTAAAATTCCACAGCAGCTGGGGACTTGCCTTTTCCTGCAGGGATCATCTGGTGTGCAAACACCCAGGCGTGTAAGTCCCAGGGTGGGAGACGGGTGCATACACACGCTATCTCTTGATACACACTCACCCACTGGCAGAGAAACAGAGAGATATTCACCAGCAATTCTCTTTCCTTCCTACCTCCCAAAGAGAGAAGTTCAGAATTTACAGGCCACCCTGGGAACACCTAATTACTTGCTGCCGAGGGAGGAGGACGGTGTTTGCACTGGGCAGTGGGTGGCAGAGGGCGGGAGGCCATTCCTGTTTGTCTTCCACCCCCTGCTGATGGTTGCTCACCTCCGGGCTCTGGGGGACAGCCAAGGGGAGTTGGTAGCCAGCACAGCTAATACACAATCACGGGAGCCTGGTTTAAAGGTGTCACCTCAGTTTCTCTGTGGGAAAGCTGAGCTTCCAAAAGACAAAACAGAGAAGCCAGGAACTCCAACCCTGGGACCACTGCCTTCGACTTTCCCACCTGTGCTCCCTGGGGACTGCAGCATCCCAAGCTGAAAGACAGACCCTGGCTCAGGAGTTGCTGGCAGCAACCTCTGTTTCTCAGGGCTCCTATTCCACAACTGTCATCAGGAAACCTCGTTTTGGCCAACAACGGGCTACTGTCAAGTTGACTAATGTTCAAGTAAACCCAAAGGGTCTTTTGTTAGAAGTCCGTGGGAAATGGCCAAAGGCATTGGGAAGGCAGGTGGGAAAACTGTACATCTTCTTTAATCTAAGAGTCACGCAGGACCACCTGGTCTAACTGTGATTTACAAGAGGAGAGAAGGAGCTAAGGGACATTCTTCTGATGTGTCTGCATACCCAATTGTTTGCTGAGCTTGGGTTAGAACCTCCATTTTCCAGCCTAGGATGTCATCAACACCGTACACTCCCGCTCCGAGATTACCCCCTGGAGGTTGATTATTTGCTTGAATATCCTGGAAGAATAGGTGTAAACCCATTAAAACTTTAAATCAAGTCGTGATTACTATGATTTTTATTAGATATACCCTATAACTCTGACTACCTTTTAAAAATATGTCCCGGGCTTTGTTAATTGATTGTGGTTGTTGTTAATTGCCAACCCATGCATAATGTGACTTCACATTGTCAGTGCCTTTCCATGTCTGTGCTACCCGTTTCCAGAGATCTTCACTTGCTGACGTCCCTTAGCTCTTCTGTCTGTTCCAGCAGCTTTCTTCATGAGGCTGAAACCCAGAGAGAAAAGGATGCATTCCCCAGGCCATTTAGTGAAAATAGGAATGCATCCATTCATTGATTCTTTCAGCACCAAACCCTTGCTGGGTCTAGCAGTTCATTGTGCAAGGTGCTGGGGTGGGGGTGGGGGATGGGGGAACAGCACAATGGAGAACTTGGTCTTGAGCAATTCACACCACGGTAAAGGGAGATAGAACATGGCCCTAATGAGCTTTACTAAAGAAAACAGACCCAATAAGAGAAGGACAGATGAAGTGAATTCAGAGGAGAGGAAACCCCTTCTGTTGGGAGAGGGTAGGAGAACGGTCAGGGAAGCGTCCCTGGAGGTGGTGGCATGACAATCACGCCTAGAAGGATGGGCGGGCTTCTGTTGTGCAGAGACTGTGGAGGTGGAAGAGGTGGGGTAGGGCACTCTCTGTGGGAAGAGGCAGGCAAGGAGGAAAGCAACGGTTTGCCAGTTTGTTGGGCAATTGGGACAGGGTGAATACGGTTGGTGAGGCTGGTCTGTCCTTGGAAGGGTACCGACGTTTGTGAAAGAGTTTGGGCAGCCCTCACAGTAGAGCTGTCATGGCTTTCTGAATGGACAAGCGATGTGGGCCTAGCCACCTTTGAGAAAGGTGTGCCGGCAGTCATGTGCGCGTGCGTGCACGTGACCCCGCCAACCTACGCGAACTTCCTAGAAGATCCCTGCAGTAACAACCTGTATTCCTAACTCCTGCTGGAGCGGCCCTTCATGGTTTGTCAGGAGCCTTCACAACCTTTACTCTTCCAATGCCCACAACACTGCTGTGAACAACTTGGCATTTCTATCTGCTGTCTCTTGAGACAGAGGACTAGCCCCAGGTCGAACTGTGAGGCCAAGTCACAGTCAGGATCCTGCTCCCACTTCTTCTGACCCCAGATCCTTAACTTTGCTTGGCACCACCCTGGCAAACCAGGTAAGAAGGGAGGGTCTGTCCCAGAACACCAGCCTCAGGGTCTTTTTTCCCTTCATTAAAGAGAGCGTCATGGGGGGACGCCTGGGTGGCTCAGTGGGTTAAAGCCTCTGCCTTCGGCTCGGGTCATGATCCCAGGGTCCTGGGATCGAGTCCCTCATCGGGCTCTCTGCTCAGCGGGGAGCCTTCTTCCCTTCCTCTCTCTCTCTCTGCCTACCTGTGATCTCAGTCTGTCAAATAAATAAATAAAATATATTAAAAAAAAGAGAGAGCATCATGGGAACAACATTAGTCCAATCAAAGGGACAGGACAGCATGTGTGTATGTTGTGTGTATGTGCATGCTCATGCCCGGGGGTGCTTTATATGAAGCTGAGATACTTGGCTCACAGGTTTTCCTGTTTCTCTTCCAGAAGTATAACCATGGCCCTTAACCCCAGGGAAGTTGGTCCTACCGTGGTGGCACCATAGTGCTCTCACCACTGCTGGGTTTGTGAGCAGCAGAGCTTTTGTGCTAACAGGGTAGGAAAGCATAGGCCTTGTCACTGATGCTAGGATTAATAAGGAGAAGCCACTGTCCCAGTGGGTCCCTTGTGAGTCTAGCCTATAAGAGAGAAAGGAGAGCTTTCTGTCAAACACCTCCACCACCAGTCACTAAAAGCATCTGTCATTTATTGTCCTTCATGTTCTTCTTTCTTTTTAAAATATTTATTCATTTATTTTTGGTCAGGGGGCTGGGGGAGAGGGAGAGAGAGAGTCAAGGAGACTGTGCTAAGCTGACGTCGTGGGGCTCGATCTCACAACCCTCAGATCAGGACCTGAGCGGAAGCCAAGAGTTCACCACTCAGCCAACTGTGTCACCCAGGTGCCTCTGTCCTTCATGTTCTGGATCACAACCTTTCACCCAGGCATTTAGGGGCCTAGACGTCTTCATTTGCAAGCTGGGCATAGGTGTTAGGGGTAACACTGAACCACTTGTTCTGAAAAAACACTCCCAATTCTAAAAGGGGGGAAAACGTTATGTCACTTGTGGTTCTGAAGTTGACCAGAGTGACTCAGGTGTAGTGATAAAGGGATGGCTTCAGCCATGCCCAGTTTCCAAGGATAGAGACCCATAGGCAGGCCTGGGGCAGCAGGTGCTCATTAACACCACATGTTTGTGGTTCCATGGTGGTGAGATATTTAAGCTTTGGGCCAGAGTCAAAGGCTAAGAATGACCCCTTGGGTCACTTGATTCAGGAAGATGGTGATGAGCTGTGATTCCAGAGGTTATTTGGGAAAAAGAGGTGCTCTGGCTCCTCAGCTGACAGAGAGCTCAACAAATGACTGGGTAGCCTTGAGAATGGGAAGGGAGGGAAGAAAGGGCATTCACCAGAAGGATATGTTTCTAAGCTGCTAAGGCCACCAAGTTAAATATTTCCATGTAACTGATGGGCACCCCAGCTGGGGCTGTGACTTGCCCAGTACCACCCAGCTAATTGGTGATAAAGCTGACTTTTAAGGGGCAGGGTGGACCCTTTGCAGGATGAAGGAGGTGTTAGGATGGAGGTGAAGAGAGGACCAGAGGAGCTGGGTAAGGTCCTGAAGGGGGAGTGGTCGAGCCTCTCACAGTGAGGAGGACTGATGTACACTTGGATGATGGTGAGCAGGAAAGGTCCTCTTTTGGAGCCTGCGGGCTTGTCTGCACAGTGAGGAGATGGTCCGAGAGAGTGCAAGTCTCTCCAAGCTGGGATGCTCAGTGGTCCCACTAGAACATTGCTGGGGATCTGGGGGGAGAACTGTTCCTGGGTAAAAACTGTTAAAGGACAAGCATTCACATTCTTGGGCAGGAAGTGGCAGGATGACCTGTGGGGGAGCAAGATAGGCAAAGGGAAGTGCTTTAAGTGAGACATAAGACAGGTAAAGCCTGGATGGGGCTGGTGATGGAAAGGGAGAAGAGACTGAGTCAGCTCATTCAGAAATGAGGGAGGAACAGTAGGCATCCATGACAGGCTGCCCTGTAGGGTACCATTCCAAGGTGTAGACCAAAGACCTGGGTTGAAGTTCTACCTCACTACCTACTAGCTGTATGACCTAAAGAAGTCACAGAACCTGAGATTTAGTTTCATTGATTGTAAAAGGGGAAGACTACTCCCTATCTTGCAGTGTTCCTGAGAGAGTTAAATAACACAGAATATGTGGAAATGATTTAGTCATACATGAGTTGGTTAATTTATTCCTACATTCAGCAAGCATTTGCTAGGTACCCACTGTGTGCCTGGAAAATAATTTAAGCACTCAATCAGAGTATTAAAAAGTAAAGTGGAGATAGAAAATAAATTCAGCTTGTCTGGTTTTGAAGTCTAGAGTAATCACAAGTATCAGGGACACTGGCATATGGAACCATCCAAAACGTACATGAGCTCCTTGGTAGTCACCTTTTTGGGTGTAGTTGGTGGAGAGATCAGATCTATTGAGTGAATATCATCACTGGCAAGATCAAATGGAGGGGAAACATGGATAGATGTCATCTAGAGACGGTAGTGGGTCTCCTTCAACACAAAAGAAAGACAGAGTTCTAGGATTTCACACCCTGAGCTTGGCTATTTGAAACAGCTCCGAAACATTTTTTTTTTTTTTTCCTACTGTAGGGATGGTGGGTTCTATCTTCTCGGCCTAACCTTCAGAATGTTAGACATAAATGGCTTCTCTAAACATGTTTATTACATCTTTTCCCTCTCCATTTGAGATCCTTAAGGTTTTTAGGGGTCTATGAGAATTGCAGTAAGGATTTGCAACCTATTTTCAAAATTTCAAACATCCTATAAAAAACCCACATGTCCTTACAATGAGGTTTTATTTGGCTGGAATAATATCAGCCAGCCCTGTTGATCAGAGCCTCTGGTGTGTGCTTTGATGCATAGAAAGGAGAAGTAAAATAAAGCCTGCTTAATAAGTTCAGTGTGTTTAGAAGTAAAAATCTCTCCAACAAGGGGGCCTAGAGCAACAAGGATCTAATAAAAAGGATTGAAAATATAGTTGAGAATGTTGGTAACTATGACTTTGATCCAACTCTTCCACTCTCCAGTTATGAACTCAAAAACCAGAGAAGCGAAGAGATTTGCCCAAGGTCAGAGCTTCTCAGTGGCAAAGGCAGACCCAGAACCCGGATGCCAGGCCACTGGGTTTTATTGTGCCTTCGTGTTATTGAGCGTGATTTTAAAATCTACTTAAATTGGTGTGTGGGTATTAGTAAAAGCAAGTCACCTTCCTAAAAAATCACTGCGTGGTATCAAAGGGGAAAGAATTCCACACAGGGCTTTCCCTTGGGCAGCTCCTCATCGGAGTCCAGTCGCCTGATGGGTCATTAGTCCAGCCCATGTTTGTCCGATGGAATTCCCCAAGGCTGGGGGAAGACCGACAGGCAGGAACACCCTGGGAGCTTCTTGGGGGAGATGGACATCCTCTCTTTATCTTCAAAGCAAACGTTCAGGAAGGGGAATGGTAACACTTCCCAGAATTCAGACTGAAGCAAAACACAGATGACATATCAGACTGACATCTCATCCATGAGAGGCAGATGCAAGATCGCCAGAGGTTGCTGAGGAAATGGGTTGTTCATCAGGGGAGAGCAGGATAGCTAGAGACCTCTCCAATCTGAAAAAGGGGCATCGGGGTCAATCTGGGTTTTCCAAACAAGGAATTATGCATAAGGCCCCCAAATTGTGAGCTGTTGGAGAAAGATGTTTCATTGAAATGTGTTCCCAAGCTTATCAATTAATAGCAGGACACATTTCAACCTTTTAAAAATTTTTTTAAAAAAATTAAAAAAAAATTTAAAAAATTAAAAGATTTTATTTATTTATTTGACAGACAGAGATCACAAGTAGGCAGAGAGGCAAGCAGAGAGAGAGAGGAAGGGAAGCAGGCTCCCTGCTGAGCAAAGAGCCCGATGTGGGGCTCGATCCCAGGACCCTGAGATCATGACCTGAGCTGAAGGCAGAGGCTTTAACCCACTGAGCCACCCAGGAGCCCCACATTTCAACTTTTTATTAGAATGCAAGAATTCTGGGAAAATGAGGTAAGATGAATTTAATTTCATAATGGCCAAGTGGTCATATATTTCCATTTGGGAAGGCTAGAGATGCCTCATTTGAAAACACTTAATGATTACATTTGGAATATGCAATTAACTTTTCTGTTGAGGGGCTTTCCTAATTTGATAAAATATTCCACGTGGATATTCCGTTCAAGTTGGTGGTCTCTGTAATTTCCAGATTTGAGATTCCATCCTGGTTCAGCTTTCTTCCAATGAATTGACACAGTCTGGCTCCAATAGGATATAATTAATAGTCATGAAACTTGCATTCACTTTTACCTTCTTTACATGAAAAACACCTGGATCTTTCAAGAAAGCAAATCTAATTATGCCATCACTCCCTGCTTAAAACCTCATGGTAGATTCCTGTTGTTATTAACAGGAATGAGCCCTCTTAATAAGCCCTCTTGGGTCTTGTGAGCCAGGTATCCCCCTACCTCTCTGGCCTCAATAGCTCTTGCTCTAGCCGTACTTCCTTTTCTTTCTTTTTTTAAAATTCCCTGTAATCACCAGGGTCCCTCTTACCACAGGCCCTTCATATGTGCTTCTCCCTTCACCAAATACCTTGCCCTTCCCTCTTTACCTGATTACCCTTTAGATACAAACCTACTTGTCACTTACCCAAGAAAATTTCCTCTACACTTCTGTCTACATCAAATTCCCCATTCTCATGTGCTCGGAACACCATGAACTCCTCCTTTAGAGCCCTGAAGACAGTTCCACTTTAATTTGTCTGTAGTTATTTGGCTAATGTCTAATTCCTCCATTAGACTATGAACTTGAACTCATGAGGACTATTGCTATCACCACTGTGGTTGAGACAGAGCCTGCTACAGAGTAGATGTTCACATGGGTTTGAGAGATTGAAGGGATCATCTCACGGCTGGTCCACAGGAGGTGCTCGTTAGAGTAGCTGAATGAAAGTGGGAAGAAAAGCATTAGGAGCCAAGAGAGCGAGGTCCTCAGGCCTGTCCCTCTACTAACTTGTTCAGTGCCTTTGCACTGGGCCAGGCCTGTCCTTCTCTAGGCACCAGGGCCTCCTAGCAAGGCAGGAAATGGAAGCACTGTACTATGCCGTATAGAACCGGAAGAACTTGAGGTTGGATCCTGGCTCTACCAGCTTCTAGCTGTGCAACTTTGAGTCTGTTACTTTACCTCCCTGAGACATAATTAATTTGATTAAAATCTGTCCAAGTTCTCAAAGTTTAGAAATCTGGGAGGGCCCAAGCGGAGCCATTGGCAGTGAGAATGGAGAAGAATGGAGAGAAGAGGTAACTTGGACAGTGGAGAAGTGAGCCAGTGAGTCTCCGTGTGGTCCTAAGACTGACAGCAGCAGCAACACCTGGGAATTTGATAGGACCATAGGCTCCAGTCCCATCCCACACCTACTGGGTTAGACACTATGGAGGTGGGTTCCGGGAAGCTGTGCTTTAAGGAGCCCTCCAGGAGATTCTTGTGCATGCCCAAGTTTGACAACCACTGGATGAGAGGTTGAGGGTGAGGGAGAGGAAAATACTGAAGGCAGAGGAGGTGCTAAAAGGCAAATGTAGCCAGTTGGGACTATTTGAGGGCTTGACTTGCCTGTCTCTAATAAGAGTGACTACCTGGCTTGTTAGGCTGTCCGTGAGGCATACGGGGTGGAGTAGAGGAATTGAATGCGGGTCATCTACAGATAGAAAACCCGCTTTCATGAGGGACATTGAAGAAGTTACAATCAGGGAGAAACATCTTGATTTCATGAGCTGTCCCAACGTAGCTTGAAATAGGACAAGGCCCTGGGAAATGGGACCATCCCGTGCACCTGTGTCCTGGAGCATCTGGCAACCCCAGACACAGGGAGAGTCAAACAACACTGAAGAGACTTAGGTATTTCCTTTCCCCGGAAACATCCTGGGCCTGAGTGATCCATTTGTGCCTGAGTGGTCTCTCTTTGAATGAGGGGTCCAACTAGGCGCTCTATAGTTCACAGGAATGTTTTCTATTCTTGCCAAATAATCAGAACATTTAATAGCTAGAACATTGAGGGGATGGTGGCTAAACACAGCCCCACCCATTATCACCACAGAGTTTTGAACAATAAACCCAACATCTGGTTTCTTGTCTGTGACATTACCATTGGGATGCTGTGGAGACCAGGGAGTCATTGTTGTAAATTCACAGCCCTTGGAATCCAATGAGCACTTTCTTCACTGATGTATTTTGCACATGCTTTGGCTATATTCTTTTTGCGTGTGCTTGTTTTAATCAATATGTTCTACATACATATGTTGACAATCAATAGTTATCTCTGTTTTTTAATCCTCTTTTGTATATCACAAAGTTTTCCCAAGGAATGCTTATTGGCATCACTGTCCTCATTATCATTATCAGTATTATTTAACAGCTGGTGTTCAAAGAGGGGAAATCTCTGGAAGATGAGGTTAGAGAAACATATTCATTTATTCACACATTTGATAAATATTTATTGAGCACCTATTATGTGCCAGGCACTGGGGACACAGCAGTGAATAAAATAAACGGAGTTCAGCCTTCACAGAACTTATTCTATTTGAGAATACAGACTATAAATAATAATAGTGATTAGATAACCATATAGTACATCAGAAGTTTGTATGTGCTCTGTTAAAAAAAAAAAAAAAGAAAAGGCAGGAAAAAATAGAAAAGGTTGGAGAAGTCAGAGAAGAGGGTAGTCAGGGAAGACCTCAAAGTACCTAAAAGAAACAAGGTAGTGGGCCATGCAGACACGTGGGGGAACAGCTCTCCAGGCAGAAGGAATGCCAGGCACAGGGTTCTGAGATAGGAGCTTGCCTAGAACGTGGATGGGGCCAGTATGGCTGGAGTGGAGGAGGCACTGGAGAGAATACTAGAGATGGGTTTGGGAAGCTTATGAGGGACCAGATAGAGTAGGATTTTCCAGAACGTTGTAATAGGTTTTGCTTTCACTCTGAGCAAGGTGGTAACTGCGGATTTTGCACAACTGGCTCCTGGGTCTGAACAGAAATACTCTGGCTGCTATTTGAAAATAATAATAGTGGGGTAAGGGAGAAGGCAGAGAGACCAGTAAGGAAGCTTTTGCAATAATCCCGGTGAGAGATCAGTGAGATTTAATTCAGGGTGATGAAATAGAGGTGTTGAGTAGTAAGGATTCTGGATTTCTGTTGAAGATAAAGACGGCAGGGTTTGCTGACTAGATTAAATGCAGGGCAGAAAGGAAAGGTAGAGCCAGCTTTGACTCAAGTTTTTGGCCTGTACACTGGATGAATGGAGCTGTCTTTAATTAAGATGGGGAAAGTATGAGGGAGAGGTTAGGAAGGACATTGGGATTCAGTTTGGAGAGATTAACTTTGAGAAATATG